>NC_056733.1:657245906-657468406 GCF_019279795.1 Protopterus annectens | reverse complement strand
TATCTGTGCAGTCATTGTCAATCCAGCATTGCATAGCTCACTCAATTCATGCCTTCTTTAAACCTCAGTCCTCCTCCAAAACATTATTCTGCATGTATTGTTCCTACAGCTCCCATTTCTCTGTATAATTTGCTCCTACCCTTTTCTAAAGATCATTATTCCATTACTTTATATTCCCTACTTCAGATACAGTTGGTTTAGACTTTGATTTCCATTTCCTAGTAAATGCTTTTGTGGCAGCCACCAGAATTAAACTTAGCAAAGCCTTACTAGGTGTATGTATTTCAGATCCTGTTTATCAGGTCAAACAAATAATTTCTTTACTTACACAATTTGCTCACCCACTATTTATGGACAGAGTACTTTGAAGGGAATTTTTAAAGCCTGCCAACTCATTACACTCCCAAAATATGTTTCCATTTACTATTTCTTCCCCATCACACCTCCAACATTTTCAATCTACCGGAGGAAAAATTCTTTGGTGTCTGCTTAGAGTATAAAATATCTATGCAAATACTTCCAAGTAAAAATCTTAATTCTTCTAGACCTTGTTGCATATTTGTGAGACATACATATATCCTCCCGTGGTTTCTTGTCTCTCTTCCCAATCTTTTTTAACCTCCTCTGATCAATTCTTATACATGTCTTTCCATATCAGTGTTTCAGTATTCTTCACCTAAGGCATCTCCTGCCAAGGATAGCCCAGTGTCTGACCAGTACACCAAAACTGTCAGTTGTTATATACCGCATGCATCACGTTTGCTCCCTGTGCATGACATAGGGCATAAAGGTGACGTATGGATGCAGATACTCAGAACAACTTTGCCACCATTCCGAATGCCATTATTGAACGTGGTTATGAACATCCTTCTGATGTGCTGCTTATCAAGCCGTGTTTTCAGATAAGAGCCCCATTGGTGTTTCTTCTCTTTCTTTTCTTGTTGTTGTGTTCATGTCATCCAGAAAGGGAAAATGTCAGTGTTGGAGGCAAATTCCCCATAAAGACCACCACAACCAGTGTCTTTTTTTGTTTGGGTGCTTCCCATGGTCATACGCAGTTTTCTGTCTGCCTGTTTTTTGTGCCTGAGACACTACGTAATCTTCTCTTCTCTTTGTCCATATGCCTAGAGAACCAGTGTCTTAAGTTGTTTTTTCAGGGTGCTGTGGCAGAATCCTCCCATTCTGAGGGCCAGCCATCTGCCAAGAAGGTGGCCAAAAACGTTGGGCCTGATCTGTATGCTGTCCAGCCTCCCCAGACGTCTTTCTTGAAGCTGGTGAAAGCTTGGAGGGCAGTCCAGTGCTTGCTTTGGATTCCCCTGCCACAACCCTGTTGGAGGCCGGCATGGATCCAGCTTATTGCACGTCCTCTGAGACTTTTCAAATGTCTGTGGCTGATGTTGAGGGAGAACTTCAGCTGAGTTATAGTCACAAGACCAAGGGGGGTGGGTTCCTCAGATCTTAGTGATGGATGAGATTTCTTCAACTGTTATAGAATCGCATCAGGAATCTGACCCTCTGAGGGTGTTCAAGTGGACAGCCCACAGAAAATGAAGCAAAAGACAAAGCATATTTCCCTTATTGTGCAGAATCCCCAACTTGAATGGCAGGATTTCACTGAATGCTTATTTAATGCTTTGATGGCCTTGAAGCCAACTCAAGGGGTCTCTTGTTCCTGCTCCTCCCTGGTCTTCAAATCCACTCAAGAAGCCTAGGGAATTGAATTCCTCAGATGAGGATCATGACACAGGGGAAGAATTCCTAGTTTATTCTTCCCAAAAATACAAACAACATGGACTGTACAAACACTGTAAAACTTTAATCACAAAGTTTTTGGATCAAATAATCCTTCCTCAGTGCTAAAAACAATTCACAATACCAATGCCCATTAAATAACATTCTCAGAAATTAATCAGTTTAATAATTAAGTAGCCGAACAAAATCAATAAAAGCATTCAAAGCAATTGGTTATTAAAACAAAAAAAAACATAAAATAGGGCTTCATTTAAGGCACATTTATTTATGCTTTAAAACTGGTTTTAAACTTACATTTGCATTAATACCAGGTGTTTTATCAGCACAAAAGTGATTATCCATTTATATTCACACATCTCAGGTTTATTGTCTAAATCACCCTCTCTAATATCACTGCTAGTTGCTTCTATAACTCTAAAAGCAAATAAATGTTCATTTCCATATTCTATATAATGTTTTGCTAATGCATTGGTCTGAATAGACCTGCATACATCAGATCTAAGGTCTATTATACACTCTCTTTTAATTTTCTTTGCAATTTGCATATGTAGAATGCAGTACATTTCTTGGAAGTTTCAAGATAAGTAATATTAAAAGTATTGCACGTAGTGAAACACTTAAATATAAATGCTGTCTGTTTTTGGATGCTTAAAAACATTCTCAGTACATATAGATTCACAACAGCAGCAATTACAGCATGGAAAAGTCATATGCTTATTAATTCTATGAAAAGTATGTTCCATGTCCTTATAACATAAACAATTCTTTAAATTAGAACAATTCTTCTATACAAAACTTGGGTCTTCACCAATCAGTGGTCGTAGCTCTGGTAAAGTCTTCAAGATTCCCCAGTTGTTCCTGATATCTTTTACAAATCTCGTTTGTATATTAAAAGTTAAGGAACATATTTTATTCTGTCGAATTGTTCTTGATTTATTACTAACACAATCACTGTTTTGTACAAAATGGGGCTTGTTTACAGCGTTTCTACTCTTTAATAGTTAATCTTTAATATTATCCAACAATCTAGTATTATATTCTCTGTCTCTAAAATCTAACAGCATTTCATTCATCTGTTCTAAACATTCTGTACCATTTGTATTGTCTGCTTGCACACTGGAACTGACTTTTAATGATTCCTTTAAATACATGCCGAGTATGCATGTGCTTATTATAAGCATAGCGATTTACTTGTGTGTATAGTACCTTAATCAAATTTAATAAGTACATCTAAAAATGTATTTGATATTCAGAATGACTCATCTTAAACATTAAAAATTAATTGGATCTATTAATGATACTAACAAAGTCATTAAGCTACAAAAGACTCCCCTTCCATAATAACAATATGTCATCTACAAATCTCTTAAAAAATATTTCATGTGAGAAGTGTTTGGGTCCATTATAAATAAATTCTTCTTCCCATTTACTAAGCGCTAGATTGACATATGTATTGGCGATGGCCTGCTATTTGATGATTTAATTGTTGATTACAACCAAATACATTATTATCCAGAACTAATTCTAGTAATTCCCAAATTGTTTCAATTTCTCTGCTGGATATAACTGTTTATTTAATAGTCCCCTAATGGCTTCACTACCATATTGATTAGGTATAACCATAAACAGAGTAGAAACACTGTAAACAAGTCCCATTTTGTATGAAGCAATGATTGTGTTAGTAATAGATCAAGGAATATTCAACAGAATAAAATATGTTATTTAACAACTTTTAATACAGGAATGGGATTTGTAAAATATATTATCGGGAACAACTGGGGAATGTTGAAGGCTTTACCAGAGCTACAGTCACTGACTGGTGATGATCCAAGTTTTCTATATAATAATTGCTCTAATTTAAATAATCATTTACATTACAAGGATATGAAACCTACTTTCCATAGAATTAATAATAAGCTTGGGAGTTTTCCATGCTATAATTACTGCTTTTGTGACTCTATATGTATTTGTAATGTTTTTAAGCATCCGCAAACAGGTTGAGAATTTACATTTAAGTGTTTTGCTACGTGCAGTACTTTTAATATTATTTATCTTGCAACTTGCAAGAAATGTACTGCCTTCTATATAGGCAAATCGCAAAAAAAATTAAAAAAGGTATAATAGAGCATAGATCTAATCTACTCAGGTCTATTCAGGCCATTGCATTAGTGAAACATAATTTAAAATATGGAAATAAACATTTATTTGTTTTTAGAGTTCTAGAGGTAATTAGCAGTGATATTAGATGGGGGTGATTTAGACAATAAACTTGAGATGTGTGAATATAAATGGATCATCCTCAAACTAGCAGCAAACAACTCAAAAAATATACAAAATAAAAAATGCTGTATCAGTACAGTAAAAGTACTGCTGGCTTTTACTGTACTGATGTAGCATTTTTATTTTGTATAAATGGATCATCGCTTTTCTTGCTGATAAAACACCTGGCATTAATGCAAGTGTACGTTAAAACTCATTTTAAAGCATAAACAAATGTGCCTTAAATGAAACACTATTGTATGTGTTTTTTTGGTTTTAATAACTGCTTTGACTGCTTTTATTGATTTTGTTTTCTGATTGGTGGGCTATGTAAATTTAATTATTTTTTGCGAATGTTATTTAATGGACATTTGTATTGTGAATTATTTTTAGCACCGAGGAAGGATTATTTGATCTGAAAGCTTTGTGATTAAAGTTTTACTGCATTTGCAGAGTCTGTTTGGTTTCTGGAGTTATGTTTTGTATGTGTACTCTGCTTTACCATAGTGCGGTTCCTAGTTTGCTGTTTATTCTTCCCGTATCCCTTCCCCCCCTTAGACAAGAGTTCAGAGGAGGAGTATTCCTTAAGTCCAGACTCCCCTTTGGAATAGCTCTCCTTTGGGGCTACCATTGGCCATACGGTGGACTCTTTTCAGTGGGATTATTCTCATGTCTCTGATGTTTAATAGTGGGATTATTCTCAAGTCTCTGATATTTAAAAAAGGTGTTCTGAGCTCCTACAGATGGAGTCTCCGAAGCCATCTGCTGTTCCACCTGTTCTGTCTGCCCTGTAGGAAACCTTTTCAGCAGCTTCTGTAGCCCCTGACTGTCAGTCTCCTTCACTTAAGAAGCTAAATATGTTCCATAAAGTGCATGAGGAGTGCAAATTTCTTTATAAATGTCCTTCTGCTGACCTTTCTGCATTGTCAGTCTCTTCTGACAAACCTTCCAAGCTGTTACCTTCTGATAAGGATAATAGGGTCATGGAATGATTGGGTAAGAAAGTTTACATTGCTCCCACCTTTACATTTAGGGCCATCAGCTACCAGACTGATATGCCAGGTATGTTTTGACTGTCATTTCTCAGGTTTCTAACATGCCTTTTGAACTCCTTGACCCTGAGAGGAGTGTTTTGCCCTTTTCCTGCTGGGGTCCACTTCACAAGTTGCTCACATTCAGTCAAATGCAGCTGCTGCCTTTGGTTCAATTATGAGGTGTTATTCTTGTCTTCATCTTCAGGCTTTGCTTGATGGCATTAAGGCCAAACTTTTGGATGCCCCTGTGGATAACAAAAGTCTTTTTAGATTACTGCTGGTGACCTGTTCAAGTCCCTACAGAAAAAGGGCAAACCCTTGCAGGAGCTGAAACATATTTTTGTTTATCCCATCCATAATTTCAGAAAAACTATCCCTCCAAGCCTGCCTTTTTTTGTAGGCAATCTTGCCATCCTCCAAAGGGCAAGAAGGATTCTAAGCATGTGCCCCCTGATAAGTCTGTGCAGACCCCTGCCTCCCAGAAAACTTATTTTTCAGGACAAGCCTGGCTCTGTTTGATGGTTTGATTCCGCCTTCCCTCAGCCAGGTTCTGTTGTCCCAGTTGGCTACAGATCACTTCAGACTTTGGGTTCTGTTCATAATCTGTCAGTGATATTTCATGGCTTGGAAGACCCTTCCTACCTTTCAGGCATTCCTAAACCTCCTTGGGAACAGCTCTCTCATTTCCCAGAGGTTCCTCACTCTCTCTCCCTTTTGGCTCAGGACATGATTCAGGCCATGCCTTCTACCCAGGTACAGAAGGGATTTAATTCCAGAATGTTTTTGGTCTCATGAGAGACCAGTTCTGGATCTTGCCCTGCTGAACACCTTTCTCAAGATTCCTTCTTTTCAGATGTTATACCTTCAGACATTGTTTCCTATTCTTCTGCAGGCCTTTCTGGTATCTGTAGAGCTCAAGGATGCATATCTACACATCCCCATCCCCATCCCTCCTCTTTTCAGGAGGTCTTTATGTTTCTTTATCTGTTCCATGCATTTAAAGTTGTCTGCTTTTCTCTTTGGCCTCTCTACTGCCCTAAGGGTATTCACCAAATGCCTCGCTCCTGTCATTTGCTTTTTGCAGGATTCAAGGTATTGAGATTTTTCCTTATCTAGATGATCTGCTTATTCAAGCTTCTTCCCCCAGCAGTCTGCTTCAGGATTTCAAGTTTACTACTTTCCTATTACACTGTCTGAGGCTCACCATAAACCTCCAAAAATACAAGTTACCACACCAGGTGGATCTTCTCACGTAAGACAATAGGTCTCTTATCCACTTGTGCACCCTTCAAATGAGACTGTGGGTGATAGTTGATCCCTTTTAAGCATCTCTTTCCTGAGGATGTGCCTTGGGTCCTGCATGAGACCAGGAAATCCCACTACCAGAAAATCGTACATGTCCAAATGGAAAAGATTTTATGTCAGGTGCTTGTCTCACCATCAAGATCCTCTTTCAGTGGAGGTTCCTTTGGTAGGTCAGTATATTCTTCAGTGAAAGCTGACCTGTCAACAATTTCTGCTAGTCTGTCCTTGAATCCTCCTCTGTCCTCTAGGTTTGAAGTCAAACAGTTCATTAAAGGTGTTTTTCATATTGGGCCTCCCAGGAAGCCTATTCAGCCCTCTTGGGACCTCAGGTTTGTACTTGAAAAATTGACCCAGACACCTTTTGAGCCTGCTTCCTTGCAACATTGTACTTGGAAAACTGTTCTGCCTTTGGCTCTTACTTCAGCCAAGAGGGTATCTAAACTTCAAGCTCTAATGGCTGTTCCTCCTATTATAAGTTTTCCAAAGGGACAGGGTGTCTCTTCATCCTAACCCTTCTTTTATGCCCAAGATGTTCAACGAGTTGTCCTTTAATCAGTCTGTTCACCTTCCTTCCTTTTTTTCTCTACAGTCTGCCAGTGAGAAAGTTATTCATACCTTGATTTTGCACAGACAGCTCAGATGTTTAGATAAAAACTAAAGTTTTCACAAATCTGAGCAGCTTTTTGTTTCTTTACATTCCAGGACTTTGAGTTTGACTTTTTCTAAGCAAACCATCTCCTTCTGGATTTGTATGGCCATTTTCTTTTGTTACTCTTTTCTTGGCAGATGTATTTTCTCATCTGTAAATGCACATTCTATGAGGGTAGTTGCCTCCTTTGGTGCCTTCTTCAAGGGCCTGGATACCAATTCTAACCTTGGGGCTGCTACTTGTTCCTGTGTTAACACTTTCACTAAACATTACAAGTTGGATGATGTTTCTAGGACTAGAGCAGGCTTTCCCAGGGCTATCCTGCATGGATTCATGGAGAATACCTCTCTGCCTTCCTCCTCCCAGGCATCCTGTTAAACTGTTGTAGTCTCCTTAGGTGAAGACAGTGATATGGAAGGGCATAGTACATTTATGTAAAATCTTACCATAACCGTAGATGGTTCCCTTCAGTGTTTCAGTATTTGGTCCCTCCCTCTTTCTCCCTCAGTCCTGACTCTTGCCTTGTGTTTGGGTTGCCCTCCTGGTTGAGTGTCCCTTCTACCGTCTTCCTTCTTTATTTTAACTATTTATCCCTGAGGGCCTTTTATTCCACCTGGTGCCTTTTCAGTTTTGAGTATTTGCATCCATATGTCACTTTTATGCCTTACATCGTGTGTAGGGAACATGTGTGTGACATACAGCGCATTTAAGAGCTGAAACCTTTGGTATACTGGCCGTATGTTGGGCTATCCTTGACAGGAGATCCCTTAGGTTAAGAATAGCGCAACAGTGAAGAGAAGAATATCTACTGTAAGGTAAGATTTTACATAACTGTACTTTATCATGCAATATTTTATATGCCCTACTAATTATCCCATTTGTAACTGCAGGTTCTCTTCTACATTCAGCTAAAAACTATACCAATGCTGGTATCTCACTTAGGATTCTCCTGTCACTTTCTTTTGCTTACACTTTGATAACAATCCTTGATAGGTAAGGCAGTCTGAAGCCTGCAGCCCAAATGTATTCTTGACCTCTTCCCTTTCCCCTCTCTAATTATTTGCTTCCAATACCTTGATTCCTTTGCCAGTTTTCTCCAGCAAATACTGCCTCCTGTTTCCTATTCTGTGTCCCCTAATTGCAGTCATCTCTATGGCAAAATCTCCTTTCTACATTCCCTTGTTGGCATTGTTCTTAGAATATTTTCTGCTACTTTTTGAATATAATATTCCATATGGCTATTACTTTTCTTTCGTAAGGATTTCTGTCCTAAATTCCCCTCTCTCAATTTCTTGACCCCCCCCCCATTTCATCATCATCCCTTTCCACTTTGAATTGTAACTTTCTGCTTGTGCTAATCCTACCGTTACCCGGAATGATGTCTGAATGCAAATAGAAAATTATAACTTTAACAATTGGCTTAGTTTCTGGTATCATTCCAAGGGGATCCAGTACCTGACAACCTGGGAGGACATGATTGACAGACCATAATACTTTGCCAGAGATGGAATTCATCTGTCTCCCCTGGGCTTCAGGCTTCTGGCAAAGGCTCTTGCATCCCCCATAGTGCCTTTTTAGGTGAAGTCATGAGGACAACATTACCAACATGAAAAATTCTTCTTAACGAAATTTAAAGGTCATGCTGCTAAATGCTAGGAGTCTTAACATAAAACTGCACTCATTGCAAGCATTCCTCACCCTGGAAGATGCTGACATTTGTGCAGTCACTAAAATGTGCTTCAAACCTGCAGAGATCACCTCACCTTTACCAGGTACCTCATTGTACCATACTTTCAGAGAACAAACGGAGGGCTACAAAGCCAAAGGAGGTGGAGTTTCAATAATTAGCAAAGGGATACACACCTCCAGGCTAGTCAAACATTATGACACTCAGATGACACTCCAGGTGCAGTTAACTGTTGACAAAACAAAGCCGGACTGTTTAAACTCAACAAACAATAGGGCAAGCTACATTCATCTGTAGACAGCCCCCCAACAGTAATAGCCACTGTGTTGTATACACATCATCTAAATCTCATAAAAATAATATAATCAATTCCTTAGTACAAGAATTGGTAATGAAACATAAAAATAATGAGAGATAAGGGCCCCAAATCAGGGCAGAGCTTAAATATTGGTCATATATATACTTAAAACGAGCAAACAGTGTTTTTGCATTTGCATGTGTTTTTGAATACTAGGAAGTCTTTAAAGTCAGATGTTATTGTTTTAGAGACTTCAGTCAACATTTTGCCAGAAAAACAGACCAAAATACAAGGCAAGGTCATAGACATTTTACAAAATCAAGGACAGTTTCAAAAACAAGTAGCCAGAGAATACATATTCCAATTTATTTCTTAAAGTCTCCACTGCTCCTGCAAAGCCAGACTTTAAACTGAGCAAATGACAAAACAGCATAAGTTACTTTCATCTACATCCAGCATGCCTTTATTTAATGACTACAGTACTCAATAATTTGTCAGAAAATGACACGCATTATGAGACACAAACCAAAAATCTGCAGAAAGTCAGGGGCCTTGCAAAAACAAGAATATGTGTGTAATCATATCTGTAGCTATCAACATGTTGCAGGGTGCAAAAGGTGACAGCTTCCATTTCTGTTACACAAGAAAATCAACATGGAGGCTTCTCAAGTAAAGTCATGACTCTAGTAATGATTAATTTAACTCACTGTGCATCACTTGTTAAAAGTTTTTATCCAATTAATAATATGAATATCTAATAAACTATGTATGAGCACAATCTAACCTGCAAGATACAGACATACACACGGTTGAAATGTTACTCTAATTCACTTAAAAATCTTGTTGTTTTTATTAAATTTTTATCAACACAATTTTTCAGAAGAATCATGTACAAGTGCAATATCGCTCACGCATGCACGCACACACACACACACACACACACACACACACACACACACACCAGTGTTTACACATTACTGTAATTCAATTTTAAAAAGTTAACAGAATAACAGGATTTGTATTAACATTCATATTCTGAACAAGTAGAAATATGAACAATCTAGTGCCTGGGTGTAATCCTCAGTGATTTACCAGCAAGTAATAAAAAAATATGAGGTGAATAAAAATCAGGACCTTCTGCAAAATCAAGGGCATTTGAAATTAGGTATCTTCTCACCTGGTTTTAATGTCTATAAAGCAATGTATGAATGAAGTATATGTGGATCAGTTATACCAGTTATTCAGTTAATAAATACAAGTAAGTAAAAAAATAATTAATTGTTGCCTGCGTAAGGTCATGTCAGCCCATCACTTTAGCAGGGAGTATCAAGAAAGTAAAAAAATGTTTATATATATATATATATATATATATATATATATATATATATAAACATATATATGTATATACATTTAAATAATATTGCAAAGGTGTGAAAGTAAAAAAATATATATAAATAATACTGCAAAAAATTGCTCATGCATATGCAGCAAGTAGGTAGTAGAGATCAGCTCTTCATACTGTGCATGTACAAGCATAGAGATTATCGGTGGGAAAGACTGAAAGATTAAAAGAAGCTGATAATAGTTTGTGTTGCATTCAGTGACTGGCTGTCGACCTGTCTTCAGTCGTGGGCCCTGGGAGGCTTCCTGAATTGCCCCTGTTATAATCTGCCATTGGTGCGAGCGTGCTTGTACACAGAGGGACACACACATTGCTGGTGATCAGTTCATTTTCATGTGCGTTTCTGTCATAATTTATGATGTTTTAATATTGATTAAGCCCCAGTCTTAAAACTGGATTGTGCAGGTATTCATTTTTGTCACGCCCACACATTGTTTAAATGTAATTCATTTCATGTGTATGAACTTTACAGAATTGCTTTCATAGTGTGCTTTTATTTTATTTTGATTATTTTAGAGTGTGTTCAGATGATACACACTTCACTGTCACAAATGCTTTATGGCCAGGCTAGGCTTATTCATACAGAATCTGGGGCAGGGGTGTAGCCAGGGATTTACAAGTTGTACACACAATGGACATTGCATCCTCTCCCCATAAAAGCCAGAGCATGCCGTAGTACCCCAGTACATAATGGAACCATACTGAAGATAGCATGCATTCCCCTACATATGCCGCTTTATACAAGTACTAATGGGTATTTATTTTTGTTATGTATGATCATTTTATACTTTTTTTTATCAAAAATATATGCGGTTGCGTAGTCTGCCATCTCAGTTAGCACTAGGTTTTCTTCTTACATGCTGCATTTTGCTATTTTTCATCTTTTTTGGATGAATTTCTTTGCTTCTACAAATTAAGATGGTTCTTGTATACCTAAGCCGGCCTGCACTTACACAACACAGAATTACTATTTTAATACTTAAGTGAGTAAATCAGGAGTCGCAACACTTGTTTCCTTTGCTTACAGCTGCAGGAATACAGTGTTGTTTGCCCAGTTCCATGTCATACAGTGGCGGAGCTCTGATCATGTCCCAGGCAACAGGTGTTCGAGCATTTCTGCCACCCAAGGACTCAGATTAGGGAAAGAGAAGAGAGGAGTGGAGCCTTTTCACTTGTCTCAGTGAGGAATGAGGGTGCCCATGCTGGAAGGAAGGTTATACACACAAATATAGTCTGTCTGTGGTGGCGACTGGGGGGCTACATGTGATGCTTTATGCCAAGGGTGCTTGCTGTGAACTCCCTTATGGAAGAGGGGGTAACTGCCCAGTGTAATCAACCCATTGTGTCCACACATGCACAGGGAAGTAGAGCATTCACTAGAAAAATCTCAAATCCCCCTGATGGCTGGTTGAAGGGAGTCCCCTTTTGGCACAACCATGCCCTGGTGATGTGGAACAAATGGACAAATTAACTAAGACAGGAATGAATGGTTGGCAGATAGCAGAGCAAAGAAGTGAAAAAAATGGTGCTCCTAGTCATGATATACATGAATAAATGCATATGTGCCTTTGGTGCATATACTGTACATTATGCATTTTCCTGATATGACACAACAGAGGATTAAATCTATAAGCTGTTAATGAGCTGATTCCTTTAGTTCCATGGTATGATTCCCTCAGCCTCCATTTGTTTATTGTGTTACTCTAAGAGAGTTGCTTAACCAGACAGCGTTCATGGACTGATCCTGAAAAAGGTCCACATTGATCAGTACTGTACCATGGTCAATAAATGCAAATAGCTAAGAAATGCTTTCATCATGCAAGACTTCACATAATGCAAGCAACTCTTGCATATGCATAAAAACAAACCTTTTACTTTGTCTAATAACAAAATTAATAATTGTGCTCCCTAATATGTGTACATCATGTCTTATATGAACATCAGTATACCTGTACAAGCCAAATTTGATTCATTTAAAAGTATGAGATGGGAAAAACAAAGTGTAGAATTTCATATTTTAACTTCATGCATGATAAACAAAGTGACTCTAGAACTAGTAAATAATTAAGTTTTTAACATTACATTTCATCATTATCTGCATTTTTATGCTTCATCCCATCCCCTTGTTTTAATTTATTAATTGTTTTTTTTACTGAAGCCACATGCACTCCTTCACCTGGTAAGCCTCCCAGATTCAAGCCAAATTAATGTGAGACAGATCCTTTTGGTTACCTATCATTAGGGACCAAAGAATGGATCTTCATTGCATTTGGTTTTAAGTGACCTCACATTGCCACTTACTTGCTGTGCTTGGGAGTTTGCCCCTGTACAGTCCATACTGAAGTCAGTGCACTTTGGGGCAGGATGATCCCCTTATTGATCAGACTGATCTTTATCAGGAAACTGACATTCAGTCAAATGTGTGAAATTTGTCTTTACCCACTTGACTGCCATTAAACTGTGTCCACCACAGAACAACTACATGCATACTATGGTGTGTTCTGCTAACAGAAAGATTTTAGTGACTGTTCATAGGTTCATAGATTAGTGCTAAGCTAAGTGGCCTTGCGAGCCATTTTAAGCCTAGTCAGTTATTCCTTGTGAGACTCAAACCCTGCACCTTGAGTTTGTAAGGCAAACACCTTAACTATTAGGCCACCCTCCCAACAAATGTTTTTTGGACTTGTCCACAGAAGTACAGTTGTTACATCCTGCATAGTGGTAGTTGCAGCCATTGGAAAGGAGAAAGGAAGGTTGGGTTGTTCCTTAGCTTTCCCTGATTAAAATGTCACTACCTTAGAGCTCCATCCTTGAAAATAACATGCACCTTTCTGTCATTGAAACTGAGCATCATCATTAAACCAAAAATGAAATTACTATATTATTGTGTTGGTTCATGGTTGCAGTCAACAGAGCAACTTACAAGTTTCCCCTGGTAATCCATTTCTCTTATGAGCATCATCAATGTCCCCAGTCAGTCCATGTGTCGTCTCTGATCCTGAAACTGGAAGACACAATGGGGGAGATGTGTTTGGGGGAATTTATTTTTGTAATACGTTTTTGCCTCTCCGGTTGTCAACCAGCAGCTCCTTTCCAGTGAGTCTCAACCTGATCATTCCCTCTCACTGACAACATGGCCACTGGCTAAGACAAAGCTGAAACTTGGGTAGGCATGAAAGTTGTTCATGCCACAGCCTTCTGGAAGCTACCAGCCTTGTGCCAAGCAGCCCTCCCCATCCTAGGCCATCTAGACTAACAGCCGAAAGGGTGCCCAGGGAAGGGCCAGTAGCACTACTAGTCTGCTGTCTGTCTTACATTGCTGTAGCTGCCACTTCTGACCTACCTAAGGGCCAACAGGAAGCCATCATTAGAATAAAAACTGAGAAATTTGTAATAGCTCTTTATCCAACCCAGATGGCAAACATGAGCTCACCCATCATGATGGATTTTGTACTGTAACCTCCCCTTGCTCATGCTGTCTGTTTTGCATGTGCTGTTGAAAACTGTTATCACTGGCTTGACAGCAGCAAACCCATGTTCTTAGACCTGGATGTGTCAGTGTAGTACAAGCCTCCTTTTGCACTGATGAATTTGACTGGACTGGAGCAGATTTCAATGGGCATGTTGGTGAAGGGAACAGAGGGGACGAGGAAGTGATGGGTAGATATGGTGTTAAGCAAAGGAATGCAGAAGGTCAGATGGTAGTGGATTTTGCAAAAAGGATGGACATGGCTGTGATGAATATGTATTTTAACAAGAGGGAGGAGCATAGGGTGACATACAAGAGTGGAAGAAGATGCACACAGGTGGATTATATCTTATGTAGAAGGGCCAATTTGAAGGAGATTGGAGACTGTAAAGTGGTGGCAGGGGAAAGTGTAGTAAGGCAGCATAAGGATGGTGGTTTGTAGGATGACATTGGTGATCAAGAAGAGGAGGATGAGTGTGAGGGCAGCACCAAGGATCAAATGGTGGAAATTGGAAAAGGGTAATTGTGAGGTGATGTTCAGGGAAGAGTTAAGACAGGCACTGGGTGGCAGTGAAGAGTTACCAAATAGCTGGGTAACTACAGCAGAGCTAGTAAGAGAGATGGCTAGAAAGGTGCTTGGTGTGACATCTGGAAATAGGAAGGAGGACAAGAAGACCTGGTGGTGGAATGAAGAAGTACAGGAGAGTATACAGAGAAAGAGGTTGATGAAGAATAAGTGGGATTGTCAAAGAGATGAAGAAAGTAGACAAGAGTATAAGGAGATGAGGTGCATGGCAAAGAGAGAGGTGGCGAAGGCTAAGGATAAGGCATATGAAGAGTTGTATAAAAAGCTGGACACTAAGGAGGGAGAAAAGGACCTGTACCAATTGGCTAGACAGAGGGACTGAGCTAGTAAAGATGTGCAGCAGATAAGGGTGATAAAGGATAATGAGGGAAATGTACTCACAAGCGAGGAGAGTGTGTTGAGCAGATGGAAAGAGTACTTTGAGGGGTTGATGAATGAAGAGAATGAGAGGGAGCGAAGGTTGGATGATGTGCGGATAGTGAATCATGAAGTGCAGTGGATTAGCAAGGAGGAAGTAAGGATAGCTATGAAGAGGATGAAGAACAGAAAGGCTGTTGGTCCAGATGACATACCTGTGGAAGCATGGAAGTGTTTAGGTGAAATGGCAGTGGAGTTTTTAACTAGATTGTTTAATGAAATCTTGGAAAGTGAGAGGATGCCTGAGGAATGGAGAAAGTGTTTTGTTACCGATTTTTAAGAATAAGGGTGATGTGCAGAGCTGTAGTAACTACAGAGGGATTAAACTGATCAGTCACAGCATGAAGTTATGGGAAAGAGTAGTGGAAGCTAGGTTAAGAAGGGAGGTGATGATTAGTGATTAGCAGTATGGTTTCATGCCAGGAAAGAGCACTACAGATGCGATGTTTGCTCTGAGAGTGTTGATGGAGAAGTACAGAGAAGGTCAGAAGGAGTTGCATTGTGTCTGTGGATTTAGAGAAAGCATGTGACAGGGTACCTTGAGAGGAGTTGTGGTATTGTATGAGGAAGTTGGGAGTGTCAGGGAAGTATGTAAGAGTGGTACTAGGTATGTACGAGGGTAGTGTGACAGCGGTGAGGTCTGCTGTGGGAGTGGTGGATGCGTTTAAGGTGGAGGTGGGATTACATCAAGGATCAGCTCTGAGCCCTTTCTTATTTGCAATGGTGATGGACAGGTTGACAGACGAGATCAGGCAGGAGTCCCCCGTGGACTATGATGTTTGCAGATGACATTGTGATCTGTAGTGAGAGTAGGGAACAGGTGGTGGAGACCCTGGAGAGGTGGAGATATGCTCTAAAGAGAAGAGGAATGAAGATCAGCAGGACTAAGACAGAATATATGTGTGTGAATGAGAGGGAAGGATAGAGGAATGGTGAGGATGCAGGGAGTAGAGGTGGTGAAGGTGAATGAGTTTAAGTACTTGGGATCAACAGTTCAGAGTAATGGTGAGTGTGGAAGAGAGGTGAAGAAGAGAGTACAGGCAGGATGGAGTGGATGGAGAAAAGTGTCAGGAATAATTTGTGACAGACGAGTACCAATAAGAGTGAAAGGGAAGGTCTACAAGAGGGTAGTGAGACCAGCTATGTTATACGGGTTGGAGACAGTGGCATTGACAAAAAGGCAGGAGTCAGAGCTTGACGTGGCAGAGATGAAGATGTTAAGATTTGCACTGGGTGTGATGAGGATGGACAGGATTATGAATAAGTATATTAGAGGGTCAGCCCAGATTTGAAGGTTTGGAGACAAAGCCAGAGAGGCAAGATTACGTTGGTTTGGACATGTGCTGAGGATGGATGCAGAGTATATTGGGAAAAAGATGCTAAGGATGAAGCTTCCAGGTAACAGGAAAAGAGGAGGGCTTAAGATAAGGTTTATGGATGTGGTGAGAGAGGATATGCAGGTGGTTGGTGTGACAGCGCAAGATGCAGAGGACAGGAGGAAATGGAAACAGTTGATCTGCTGTGGCGACCCCTAACGGGAGCAGCCGAAAGAAGAGGAAGAAGAAGTTTGACTGGATTCACCTCATTCAGGTGCAGTTAGCCCCCTTGCACCCCCTCTTGTGAGTCAAGCCTCCACATCCATGAGTTAAATATAATATGCCATCTTTGAGTTATTAGAGAAGAGGGAATAAGTGAGGAAAGAAAATGCAACACTCGCCTTCCTTTTCCCTGAGCCTGGCTGCCTTTACTGGTCACAGGCAATCTTTTCAGTTTTATATTCTGACAGTTCATCACCTATGCAGAGACAAAACAGTAGGAGTTTTCATAATACCATTTAATAAGAGAACTGTACAACTTTTTACCTTTTGTGGCCATAGTCTATATTTTAGCAGAATTTATGGAAGAAAAAAAATGTAAGTGTATGTGCTTTCCCTTTCTTCTGATATTAGAAAATCTCTGTGTTGACAAGGGTTACTGTGATCAAAGCAGTAATGTTTCGACTAGAGGAGGTCTGGCACTGTTTGTTGTACCACCTGCTGATGAAAATATTCCTTCCACTATGTACAGGCCTACTGTTGCAAGGCAAGGGAATATTGATCTGTTTATATCTTTAATGCCATGCTGCTTTAATTTTTTTAATACCCAACTCCAGAAGAGGTAGTCATTGCCTGCCTGTAAGGAGAGATTCTCTTGAGGCAGTTCATAACCTGGTAACTTCCAAGAAGCCTTACACTGCCGCTAGAGTTTTTTGCTGATTTACTCAAAACTTTGGATACTTGGTAAATTTAAGACACTGCTGTGAAGTACCTTTAGTGATACACTTTTCTCCATTTAATCTTTTCATATTCCTGTTAATGCTAGTAAGTGGACTTTGTTGTACATGACCATAGATTGATTGATAAATCTGCGTGTTTCTGATATATTTTACTTTTAGATGCACACTGCAAAAACGGGAGACTTTTCTTGTTTGTTAGATGGCTGTGAATTTAGTAGTCATTATATGTTTAATGAAGAAAACTGTTATGTACAAAATGCTGTCAAGTTTTAATACAATGATTATATGAACACTGGTTTACCATTCTTGTATGTCTGTAACTAGAAATAGCAAATGCTTCTGGTAAAATGGAAGACCGTTTCACAATGTACCTTTGATGGATACAAGTTTTAAGACCTGAACCTGCGGGAAACTCTTTATACAGCTAATTACAATCTTGTCTTGGATTGTAACAAACTTAAGCATTTGAGAAACATTTAATAAATTCAGCTCAAAATCAATGCTTGAAAGGGACTTCCAAGATGCCTGCAAACTGAGTAACAACTTAATTTTGAGCTTTCCCAAGGTGAAAATTGAAAGTTATAATAAGAGAGCCAGTTAACTTGTCTTTTTGGATAAATTTCAGTAGCTGGCTAATAGGTGTACTGCCTGGATGCCAGCAAAAAAGAAATTCAGAGAACCTGAATGAAAACCAATTACAAAAGGTGAGGAGAAAACACCTACTGAAAAGAATTCTGCAGCTGTTCAGCAAAAAGCAGTGCAAGCTCCAGCTCTGGTGCAAGACATGACTTCTAGTAATCTAGTAGAAAAAATAAGTCCAATGTAGTCAGAGCTGATTAAAATAAATGAAACACTGAAGAAGTATATCAAGTCAAATAACAAAAGGCTGAAAAAATGGAAGAAGCTTTAAACAGATATTCAGATGAGGTGATAAAACTGCCAAAATCAGAGGACGAAATGAAGAAAAAGCTGGCAGAGTATGAGACTGTTCAAGAAGGCAAGTTTCAAAAAAATAATACAGTTAAAGGACAGGGCACATAGGTAAAACTAGAGACTTTCTGCTATACCAGAGAAGCTGAAAGGAACAGACTGTATTAATTTTATGAAGGGTCAAATAAGCAACTGGATTGGTATTCCACAACGGGAGGAGGAAATTGAAAAAGCATATCATGTGTAGGCTCCAAACCTGGCCATGAGAAAGAAACCTAGACCTTCAACAGTAAAGATGAAATCCTACCAGCAGAAAGAGCTGATTGTGAGAGAACTATGGCAGAAAGACAAAGTAACAGCAGAGCATTTATGGAAAATGATTAGTCACTGTACACCAGGCAGAAGATGAGTACATTTATTCCAGTAATCGGGGAATCTAGAGAAGCAGGGTGAGATTCAAGATGTTGTATTCAGCTATTTTCAGAATATTCTTTCCGAGGGTCAACATTTTTTGATGTAGAACATGCTAAGGAGGAAATAGAAAAGTTTGTCCAGCAAAAACTGAGCTATCAAACAGAAGGACATTCTGTGTATTCTTCTGGTAGTAAAGCTCATAGATAGACTGTGCCAGTGAAACCTTTTCCAGTGTTTCAAAGGAAAATTCTTGAGAGAGAGAACAAAGCACAATAGTTGACTAGAAGAACCAGAATTAGCAAAAGGAATCCGAGACTGAATTTGGGAGATGGAGATCAACAGGAAGAAAACCAGCAACTCGGAAATTGACAAATAAATGTAGAATTACAAAGCATTAATTATATATCTGTGAAACATGGTGGAACAAGAAAACTTGGAAACATTGGACTTTTTGACTTAGTTAAACTTGCAGCAGACTCCAAACCAAATGCCCTACTTCATGTCATTAATGTTTAGAAGATGATTTAGGAGAGGGGAAGAGAAAGGAGTTAACTGTAAGTAAAATAAACTTTTGTTCTGAATAGCAGTATTTTTGTAATGTATGACATAAACTACATGTTATAAAGTAAAGCTTTTTCAGTTATTTTCAAGTGTAATAGGGATAGTAAAAAGTAACCAGGTGCCCCCTTTTTTTCCTTCCTTCCTTCTTTCTTTCTTTCTTTCATAGGTGTTTACTAGGCTAACAACCACAAGGGCCTTTTTAAGCCTAGCCATGCATCCCAAATCTCTGACAAGTTCTGATACCCTTGATAAGTGTAAACATGAGCCTGGGAGATTAACCATTTACAGGTTACCTGTTTGCATCAGAGACATAGGTGCCAAACCAGGGATGAATTTCCGGTTTCCCATCCAGTTGCCAAGTTACACTTGAATGGGATTAGGGAGGAACTCTACTTCACATGGATATGGGTAGTCTCTGGGATTCATACCCATCTCTTCAGCAGGTTCTGTTTATATCACAGGCAAGGCTTAAGTCTTTAGAACAGGTAGTTCTGGTACTTATTGTTTTGTGGATATCTAGGAGGTCCATCAGAGTGTGGTCTGGAATGTCCTGTATGCCAGGCATAGCTCTCCCTTCAAAAGCCTGTAGGAGACAGAATACAGGGCTAGGGCGTTGAGGTGGTCTGCATAGGACATATTACTTACGCCCTGTATTCTTTTAGTGAGGAACTTCTGTGGACATTCCAGTTGGATATGTCTTTCTCCTTGTTCAGTTTTAAAAAAGGTAGGCACTGCAGTGTAAAAAGAGAAGAAAGTCTGGAGAAAAGAGCATGACGCAAGAACAGGTGATATGCTTTTTTTTTTACTCTTGCATAGGGGAATGCTTGGATTAAGGCCCTAGGTTTGATCTTATAAAAAGTCTTAAGGGGGGAAAAAAAAAAAAGGACACAATATAAAAAAGAGTTTATTTTCTAGCAAAATAAATAAGCGCTTGTAGTATAGGTGACTGTGTATGTGGTTCTCAAGTCTCTATGGAGGCAATCTAATAAGGGGCAATAAAAACAGAATACTTATTTCTTTCAATGACTAGGAGATCATATTTTCTGAAAGTATTCAATCGTTTTTCTAAGCTGGGAGAGGAATAGTTAAAACAGAAACAAACAACAAAGGTACATTAAATAATAATAAGGAAAATTTTGTTCCTCTTGTTCTCAGTCTGAGTTCCAGTTCTTGTGGCTTTTTGTAATATTCTGGAAGTTTCAGTCTGTTTTTGTGGTCTTTTGGTTTTCAATAAAACGTAGTTATAGAAGAGGTCACATAGCTTCAAATGGATATGATGAACCGTGTAACAGATCAACCTACCAGACGTTAGTGTATGCATGTACTGTAACACAAAAGCTGAAACTAGACACTTACAAAAAGCTGTTACACATAACAGGTGGGAATAATTTCTTAACATGACAACTCTTTCCATATTATCTGTAAATGTGAATGGTCTCACAGATATATACAAAAAATAGTAGTAAATTATATTAAAAATGCAAAGTCCAAGTAACTATGCTACAGGAGACACATTTTGAAAGAACTGAGCATGTGAATGTGATAATAAAGGATTTCAACATGGTTATTCAGAGGAACATCTGGTTCATAGGAAAAGGGAAGTACTGATATTAGTTGCAAGAGGAGCTCCAGTAGTGATAGAAGAAGAAAAAAGATGATGATGGTAGATTTGTAGTAGTAAGGGGCTACTAAGTAGCAAGGGAGGAGGATTACGCTGGCATATATTTCTATTCCACCTAAAACTGCTATAATGAAACTTAAGAAAATTTTGTGAGAAATAATCAGCTTTCAGCAGTGAATATTACTTATTTGTAGGGACTGGAATTTAATTTGCAGAAGCTTTAACATATCTGGGGGGGGGGGCTGAAGGGAAATATAAGAAAAGCGGGTAGATTTTTGAAGAAATTTATAAAAGTATTTGGCATGGAAGATGTGACTTCAGTAGTAGTAGTTTGGAGTGATTTTACATATTATTCCCCAACGTACACAAACTAAGCTAGGCTAGATAGAAATTATATTTCACAGGAACACGTGTGCTTAATAACTATTTCAGATCACATGCCAGTAATTAAAATAAAAATGTCAGGGTAATGAAATAAAAATAAGATGCTGGCGCTTCTCCACCTGTCAGTTAAAAAGAGAGGAATTTAAGGAATGGGTAGTAGAAAGTATTTGAGCGTTATTATGGAAGATAGAAAATTCTTCTAAAAATATAGCTAGGGAGTGGGATAAACTAAAGTGGAGTTTAAAACTAGGGTGGAAATAAAAGAAATAGCAATATGATTAAGAAGCAACAAGAAGTATTTAGAGGGACTGACAAAGGTTAAAGTATTACAGTATAGGGGGAATCTCACAGAATAAGAACAGGAGCAATTGCAGAATGCTAAACAGAAAATAAGGGAATAGCTCGATAATATGCATAGTTTAGACAGACTGCTGTTAAGCAACTGTTTTTTGATAACTCCAGAGCACAAAAACTTCTAGCACGACTTAGGCAACACAAAGTAGAAAGGGTTGTTACCAAGCTTAGGGAGCCTATAACAAGAAAGATGACCAGAGATTCTGTAACAGTACTAGAACTATTTTGGAATTTTTATGAAAATATATAAAGCAGTGAAATATGGAAATCAAGAAAAGGCACAAATAGAAATATTTATGGAAGTATTAAATATGCCAAGGTTAGAGGTAGATTAGGCTCGGTTGCTAACAGGATAGAAGAAGATGAGATAAAAATGGTGATACATAAGCAAAATCAACAGTAAAGTCCCCAGTAATAGATGGTATTCCTGTGGAAGTCTGGAAGCTAGGAAGGAAGAAACTGATAAAGATCTGGAAGGTTTTCTTTAACAATATTTTGGAAGTAGAAGCACCAACATCCTGGAAGAAATCTGTGGTGGCTGTAATAGCTAAAGATGGTAAAGGCCTAACAGATCAAGCTTCATATAGGCACATGATTATAAAGTGTTCATGTCTATAATGGCTAAAAGAATGGCAAAGATTATTTCAAAATTGATAGATATGGATCAGTGTGGTTGTGTACAGGGGAGGCAAACATTTTACAAAATTATTAGAACAATGATGATCTAGAAGGAAGCAGAGTGTAAGAAAATTCCATTGTTGTTGGTGGGTCGTGATGCAGAGAAAACATTCAATAGAGTAAACTGGGATTTTTTGAGTAGGGCAATGGAAGCATTTGTATTCCCTCATAAAATAAGGTTGATTAAGAGGATACAAGAGGGATCAGAGGTGATACTTAAAGTGGGCAGGTTCCTCTTTCTGATAATTTCTGCTTGTGCAGAGGAACCAGACAGGGGATGTCCTCTCTCCCCTTTGTTATTTGCATTATATTAATGGGCGGCACAGTGGTGCAGTGGTTAACATTGTCACCTCACAGCAAGAGGTTCTCTGGTTCGATTCTCGGCTGGGGTACCTTCTGTGTGGAGTTTGCATGTTCTCCCTGTGTTCGCATGGGTTTCCTCCGGGTACTCCGGTTTCCTCCCACATTCCAAAGACATGCATCTGGAGCATTTCTCCCCGGGCCTCCACTGAAAACAGGCTCTGTGGAACCTAGTCGGACATTCCCGGTCAACAAATGTTAAATAAATAAAATAAATAAAATATTTAGAACCACTGGTAAAGTAAATAAGGGACTCAGTAATCCAAGGATATAATTGGTGTGGTAGTCAAAAAACGCTGGCTGTATTTGCAGATGATATGATGATATTTTATACCTGACAAAACCAGAAAGGGTAATCACAGTGATGTGGAACAGTTTGAAATATTTTCAGATCTTTTCAGGACACAAAATTAATGAAGCTAAAACAAAGACAATAGCGGTAAATTATATACCCGCATATGAATTGGTTTAGCAATATCCGTATTTATGGGGACATGATAAAATGATGTATTTAGGAGTATGGATTAAAAATGATTCTGGTGTTGCAGCTAAGAATATGTGGGAAGAGACTAAACAAAAGATAATACAAAAATTGAGAAAATGGAAGCGTTGTTATATGGAGATGGATAGTAAGATACAAGCAGTTAAAATGTTTTAGTCCCATTAGTCTTATACAGAGGTCAGGCATGTTTTCATCATCCAGAGGAGAAGTTGTGGATAGCAATTAATAAAGAGCTGAAGGACTTAATCTGGGAGGGGAAGATGGCAAGAGTCAAGTGATTCTCCCAGCAGAACAGGGCAGATTGGGATTACCCAATTTGAAGGGATATTTCAGAGCTACACATTTAAGGCTCCTATACATAGTGCAAACAGCAATTATTAAAAGTGGAAATGGATGGTGATGCTGAAATGGGGGGTGCTCAAGAAACAAGGAGAAACTGGGATTTTGGATGCAGGCCTTTAAGAAAAATAACAATAATCCTACAGAATGTTATATCTGTAAAGTAGCAGAAAGTATCCTAAGACCTAATCCAACACAGGAATGGAGAAAGGAAATTCTACCAATAGGGATGACTGCAGTTAAGGAAATAGACATAGGCAAGAGGGGCTGGAATTTATTAGAGAAAACTAGCAAAGGAACCAAAGTATTGGGAGCAAATAACTAGAGAGGGAAGATGACAGAATGGGAAGACACTAAGAATTTATTTGGACTGTAGGTTAGAGATTGCCTTCCCTATCAAGGATTGATACCAAAGTACAGGCAAACAGAAATAAATTGGGGGCTCCTAAATGGAAGACCAGCACTAGTAGCGCTTTAATAGAATTTAGAACAGAAGCTACCATTAAAAAAGGAGTAATTAGTAGAGCATATAAAATATTGCATGATAACTGTAAGAATCAATCTGATGAGGTTAGAAAAGATTGGAAAGAAAGCTTGGATTTGGATAAGCAGTTCACAAAGAAACAATGAGAGGATGTCTCATAAATGTGCAACAAAATCTAGAAGATGTAGGATATATGTTTGGAAATGTTTACATAGATATTTTTATACACTAAGTAGACTCTAGAGAATTTATTTATTTATTTGCTTTGTTGACCAGGAAAGTCCACTTGGCTGATATGAGCCCATTTTCAGTGAAAGCCTGGGAAGAAAAGCTCCATAACAACATACAAGATATTAGAAAATTGTTAAGCAGGTATTTACACCATGTAGCAATTTACAGGAGTAACAAACAGGACAATCACTCAGAACATTGTTCAGTTATATGGCTGGAAGTTATGAAAGAAACTTTGATATATGGCAAGGTATTTCAGTATATGTAGAGTTTAACAGAAGATCCAGATAAGCTATACACATACACAATTCTGAAATACATATTAGACAGAATAGACTATGTGGTTAACTATACAGTATTCATAAACAGGAGGGGATAACTACACATTTTTCCTTTTTTTCTTAGGTAGACAGCAAATGTTGGAGGTGTGATGGGAAAGAAAAAGGTAATTGGGAACATATTTTCTGGGAGTGCTGTGAGTTGGTGGACTTTGAGGATTCCCTGTGGGATTCACTGTCAGAGATGCTGGGTGGTCAGATTGGTATGATGAGGGAGATGATTTTTCTGAGCTATGATACGTAATTGGAATTGCCTAGACATGGTAAGGCCTTGGCGTGCCTAATTATGGTGGCTGCCAAAAGAGCATTTATTAGAAAATGGCAATCAAAATCTAAACCAACTATACTCGAAGTAGTGAATATAGTAACAGAAGTAAAATGACTGGAATTAAGATCTTTAGAAAAGGGTAGGAGCAAGCTACATAGGAAAACAATGGGAATTGTGGGAACAATACATACAGGGGAGGAAGAAGGTTTAAAAGAAAGCAGGAGTTAAACTAGTCATGTAATGTTTGACTGAAAATGATTAGGTAGATTATAATTGATGTATAATGTTTGCAACTGGGAGTGTGTCAGTATGGTTTGTTTTCATTTATATAAATGTATGATTGCCTTTGTCATAAGTGATGATTTAAAAAAATGTCTCTTGTTTAAAACAAAATAAAATCAGTGGTGTGAAGAGAAGGGGGACTTAGCTACTCTTTCTTGGGGTGCCATACAGCTACAACTTTGACTTTTTATAGGGATCCTCCCTCCATCCTCCTTTTTGTGTTTTTTTTTTTTTTTGCCAGGGTATAGATAATTGTATTTACCTTTTTTTTCCCGAACATATACTTAAAAGACGTGGTTCTAGCCTGTCCTACTGTGAGGGAAGAAAACACCAAAGGTTTACAGCCCTAGCCACTGATTTTATATGTCTCTTCTTGACCTGTTTAGTGGCTAGGGTGCATGGAAGGTACCCTAAAGCTTTTGATGCTGACCAGTAGTCATATTTTGGCAGGCTATAACCCATATAACTTAGACCACTGCAGCAGTTATCTATTCAAACATCTACTGTTATGGTAAGTTACCTTAAACAATTGTACTTTCAAACACACCTAAATAAGGGTGAAGCTTAATATGTAGCAAGTTTGTCCAGAAGAGGCAGTTTCACAGAAAGTTGATTTTACGTGTTAAGAATCAATCAGTTAACATTTCTTCATGGGCCATGTAAAATTGCAGAAGTACATGTAACTCTATAAACTCTAATGGCACTAGCCCCAAAGGTGGGAAACTTCACGGGTAAAAGAAAAGCACCATTAGACTTGGGAAGTGTCCTCACAACTCCTAGAAAACATAGGGTAGCAAAATGGAGGACACTGGAAGGATAGGACTGTACAGGTAGCTGTTTAAAGTAGGGTGGAGCCATGCTGTGAATTGTTAAGTCAACTTTGTAGGTAATACCAAACTGTACAGAAAGTATATGCATATTGGAGAAAACTGGCATAATATGGTGGAAGCAAGACTCACTTGTCTGTAGCTGGACAGTAGAGGTCGGCACCAGCTATAACCAGACAAATTTAGTCTAGCAGGCTCAGAAATAAGGAGTTACCAGAATCTAAGTTAGAAGAAATCATGGCGTGAGCTATCATTAAGAGATTCTCATGTAGAATAAGGTACTCAATAAGGACAGTATAACATATATAATGATGAAGACTCAGTAACAGTCAAAACCTGGTCCTTTTATGACAGCATGCCAACAGGAAATAACCCAAGATTATGCACCAGTTGCACAAATTTCATCTTCATGTCCCTGAACATTATAGAGGGGTTCAGAGCTGGAGTATCTGAGTATTGGGGAGTAGTGTATCTAGCCTCATCATTTGTACTGGAAGGTATGGAGGTATGAAACTGTAGCTGATTACATATCGCATATGTTCTTGCTGTATACTTTTTTAATATCTTTTATTCATCACATTATTGATTCACAAGATTTCACGTACATTAGTTTAAATGAAAAATAAATAGAGAAAGCTTAATGAGTAACCTTTTTCATATCATGTACATGAATAGGACATAAAAGTTCCATCATAGCTCTCTTCTTTACTCTATACATTGCAACTTAATTGTTGTACTTTTCAGTACCTACTGTCCTCCTTATTTTAATCATCTGCTTGAGCATTATTTTGTGTACAATGTTCCAAAATTCACCATGCATTTTTATGAAATGTATTTCTTCCATCTTCTAATGATCCCATTCTTAAGACTATTTCCTGTACTGTATTCAGTGCTTTATTTACCACCGGTTTAATGTTTGACTTCTATATCTATTTGGTTGCTTTTTTTGGCTGATAGTAACGTATTGAACCTAAGGTCTTACTATTCCTTTATAGTCCTAAATTTAAACAGCAGCATTATCTTATTAGCCAATGTAATATGTTCTCCCAACAACTGTGACAGGACATTATGAATTTAACAGGGTTTCAGGACTACTTGCATAGAGTCCTAGAAAATGTGATTCTTGTTTCCTGTCTTCTTCCCTTCACATTGTCAACAATTTATTTCCACTTGGGGGAAAATCCTCTGATTTCTGCTTGGAGTGTAAAAGTACCTGTGTAGATATTTCCATGCAAATATCCTAAGTCTTCATACCTAGGCACCTTACAAATTTCCTTCCATTTCTCTTTTTTAATCTGTCATTCTAGTTTTCCATTCCAAGACCTTTATAATCTCCTGTGATCAGTTCTAATAGTTATGCAGTATTATACATGCCTTGGTAATTATCCATTTCTTGATAGCGTTTGCTTTTCTTGTCTCCAATAAAAACATTACCAGAGACGGTCTTTCATTCAGTACTCTCCATGATGAGCTTATCTTTGTTTGTATTCTGCCAGACATTCTGATATGGAAGACACTATCTGACCTGCCCAAGAAATACCTGCTTGGCTTCTTCCCATTGTGTTACTTTTTCCTTCCAGCTTACTTGCTTCCCAGTAATATGGTCACCTTGTTAAAATTTCTTAACTTTAGTTGTGTGCATTCCTGTTGACAGTATCACCTTTCTCTACTGTCTCACTGGTTTAGTCCCTATAATGTTGTCTATCAGTTTATACATATACAGTTTGTATAGTTATTGCTATTGCGCTTAAAGGCTTGCTTTCAAAGCCCTAATCTCTCTGCATCCTTTGTATTCAATCTTGTTCAACCATTATCCTTTTTCCACTTCAAAATTTCCTTTTGCTTGCATTGTATATGTCAGTCTCAAGTGCATGTATTTCTATTATCCCTTTAGGTTGGATAGCCCTAATCTACCCTGTTCTGTCGGAAGAATTAGTTTATCTCACTTCACTCTTGTTCTTGTCCCTTCCAAATTAATTCCGTCATTTCTTTCTTTATTGTGGTCTACAGCCATTTCAGTGGATGATAAAAGTACACCTGGCCATGTACAAGACCAAAGTAACTAAAAACATTTTTACTGACTATTTCTTACACTCTGTTCATAGCCGTTAGTGCATAATCGCTTATTTGCTTTTTAGTAATCTGTTTGGTCTCTTCCCCACACATCCTTCACCACTGCAGCAGAATCCCTTTTAATCCATGCAGCTAAAATACTTCATCTTTTTCATGCCCCCATAACTATGTTTATTGTTGAACTAACTCGTATACAAGTACATAATTTTTATATCCCCTAAATGCTTGAAGCTATTTTAAACTGTACCACAGCACTCTGATGTCATATTCAGGTTTTGTCTAGTACAAGATTATGTTCTGTGAAATGAGCTAGATCTTCTCGATTGCTGCAGCAGTTTATATCCCTGGTTTTGTGAATCCCTTATCTTCTTAGTGAGGGGGTTCCAAGTGTATTGCAAGTAAGAGAGTAGAAAGTGGAGATTCTTGCCTGATTCCTTTATTAAAACTCAACCTGTCAGAAAGACTCCTCCCACCTCAATTTTTACCTCCAATCCATCATATAGTCTCCTTGTTAACTGTACTGTTGTAAATGCTACAATTGCTCTGCTCATGAATTCCCAGCAGACCCTATTAAATGCTTTCTCTGAATCCAAATTAATATGTGTAGTATTCTAATTCCTTCTGAATCATCATTGTTCTTGTAAAGTTGTCAAGTATTTGTCTGCCTTCAACAACACCACATTGATACATACGTGTCAATGTCGGTAACATTTTTTGCCTTTATCTTCTATACATTAACAGTTTATTGTCATGATTTAGGATCGATATTGGAATACAGTTGACCTGAGTAATTACAGACCTATCAGCCTTAAAAGCCACATCTGAAAAGCCATTGAATGTATAACAACTAACATCATAGACTAACATCAAGAATTGTGTTAGACTTGACATCCATCAGTCTGGCTTTATTTAATCTGGCCATGTAGTGCATGTTGCATATCTTGATCTGACAAAGGCCTTCAACACCTTTTCCCTGTGATGGCATTATACAGTACCTAAATGCTTTAAAAATTGATCCATACTTGATAACAAGGATAGCAAACTGACTGATAGATAGAGCTGCTTCTTCTTTCGGCTGCTCCCAATAGGGGTCACCACAGCAGATCATCTGTTTCCATTTCTTCCTGTCCTCTGCATCTTGCTCTCTCACACCAACCACCTGCATGTCCTCTCTCACCACATCCATAAACCTTATCTTAGGCCTTCCTCTTTTCCTGTTACCTGGCAGCTTCATCCTTAGCATCTTTTTCCCAATATACTCTGCAGCCCTCTTTAGCACGTCCAAACTAACATACTCTTGCCTCTCTGGCTTTGTCTCCAAACCTTCCAACCTGGGCAAGACCCTCTAATATACTTATTCCTAATCCTGTCCACCCTTGTCACACCCAGTGCAAATCTTAACATCTTTAACTTTGCCACGTCAAGCTCTGACTCCTGCCTTTTTGTCAATGCCACTGTCTCCAACCCATATAACATAGCTGGTCTCACTATCCTCTTGTAGACCTTTCCCTTCACTCTTACTGGTACTCGTCTGTCACAAATCACTCCTGACACTTTTCCTCACCTACTCCATCCTGCCTATACTCTCTTCTTCACCTCTCTTCCACACTCACCATTACTCTGAACTGTTGATCCCAAGTATTTAAACTCATCCACCTTCGCCACCTCTACTCCCTGCATCCTCACCATTCCTCTATCCTCCCTTTCATTCACACACATATATTCTGTCTTTGTTCTGCTGACCTTCATTCGTCTTCTCTGTAGAGCACATCTCCACCTCTCCAGGGTCTCCTCCACCTGTTCCCTACTCTCACTATAGATGACATCATCTGCAAACATCATAGTCCACGGGGACTCCTGTCTGATCTCGTCTGTCAACCTGTCCATCGCCATTGCAAATAAGAAAGGGCTCAGAGCTGATCCTTGATGTAATCCCACCTCCACCTTAAACGCATCCGTCACTCCCACCGCAGACCTCACCACTGTCACACTACCCTCGTACATATCCTGTACCACTCTTACATACTTCTCTGACACTCCCGACTTCCTCACACAATACCACAGCGCCTCTCTAGGCACCCTGTCATATGCTTTCTCTAAGGCCACAAAGACACAATGCAACTCCTTCTGACCTTCTCTGTACTTCTCCATCAACACTCTCAGAGCAAACATCACATCTGTAGTGCTCTTTCCTGGCATGAAACCATACTGCTGATCACTAATCATCATCTCCCTTCTTAACCTAGCTTCTACTACTCTTTCCCATAACTTCATGCTGTGACTGATTGATTTAATCTCTCTGTAGTTACTACAGCTCTGCACATCACCCTTATTCTTAAAAATCGGTACCAAAACACTTTCTCTCCATTCCTCAGGCATCCTCTCACTTTCCAAGGTTTCATTAAACAATCTAGTTAAAAACTCCACTGCCATTTACCTAAACACCTCCATGCTTCCACAGGTATGTCATCTGAGCCAACAGCCTTTCCATTCTTCATCCTCTTCATAGCTATCCTTACTTCCTCCTTGCTAATCCACTGCATTTCATGATTCACTATCCGCACATCATCCAACCTTCTCTCCCTCTCATTCGGTTCATTCATCAGCCCCTCAAAGTACTCTTTCCATCTGCTCAACACACTCTCCTCACTTGTGAGTACATTTCCCTCATTATCCTTTATCACCCTTATCTGCTGCACATCTTTACTAGCTCAGTCCCTCTGTCTAGCCAATCGGTACAGGTCCTTTTTCTCCCTCCTTAGTGTCCAACCTTTCATACAACTCTTCATACGCCTTATCCATAGCCTTCATCACCTCTCTCTTTGCCATGCACCTCATCTCCTTATACTCCTGTCTACTTTCTTCATCTCTCTGACAATCCCACTTCTTCGCCAACCTCTTTCTCTCTATAGTCTCCTGTACTTCCTCATTCCACCACCAGGTCTCCTTGTCCTCCTTCCTCTTTCCAGATGTCACACGAAGCACCTTTCTAGCCATCTCCCTTACTAGCTCTGCTGTAGTTACCCAGCTGTTCGGTAACTCTTCACTGCCACCCAGTGCCTGTCTTAACTCTTCCCTGAACTCCACCTCACAATTACCCTTTTTCAGTTTCCACCATTTGATCCTTGGTGCTGACCTCACACTCCTCCTCTTCTTGAGCATCAATGTCATCCTACAAACCACTATCCTATGCTGCCTAACTACACTTTCCCCTGCCACCACTTTACAGTCTCCAGTCTCCTTCAGACTAGCCCTTCTACATAAGATATAATCCACCTGTGTACATCTTCGTGCACTCTTGTATGTCACTGTATGCTCCTCCCTCTTGTTAAAATACATAGTCACCACAGTCATGTCCATCCTTTTCTCAAAATCCACTGCCATCTGACCTTCTGCATTCCTTTGCTTAACACCATACCTACCCATCACTTCCTCATCCCCTCTGTTCCCTTCACCAACATGCCCATTGAAATCTCCTCCAATCACCACTCTCTCACCTTTGGGTACAGTCATCACCACTTCATCCAACTCACTCCAAAATTTTTCTTTCTCATCCATCGCACATCCAACTTGTGGAGCATATGGACTAGCGACATTCATCTTTACAACATCAATTTCCAGCTTCATAAACATCAATCTATCTGACACTATTTTCACCTCCAAAACATTCTTGGCAAACTGTTCCTTCAGGATAACCCCTACACCATTTCTCCTTCCATCCACACCATGATAAAACAATTTGAACCCCCCCCCTCCAATACACTTAGCCTTGCTCCCCTTGCATCTGGTCTCTTGCACACACAATATACCAACCTTCCTTCTCTCCATCATATCAGCTAGCTCTCTCCCTATACCAGTCATACTGCCAACAGTCAAAGTTCCGACCCTCACTACCATAGTCCTAGCCTTTACTCCCCCTCTTCTCCTCCTTCGGCCAACAGTAGCCTAATTTCCGTCAGCACCCTGTTGGCCAACAGTACTGGTGGCAGTCATTGTTAATCCGGGCCTCAACCGATCCAGCATGTATATCTGTACTGTTGTCTGTATGTATGATTTGGCAAAATATTTCGCCGGATGCCCTTCCTGACGCAACCCTTCCCATTTATCCAGGCTTGGGACTGGCACAAAGAAATGCACTGGCTTGTGCATCCCCAGTGGCTGAGTTTGATAGATAGAAGCTACGCCATGTAAGTTGCAGGTATCTCATGAGAAAGTATGTAAGAGACAAGAGATATCCCTCAAGGGACTGTACTGAAGACCTGACCTTAGTATTTACTTCTCAGATCTCCAAGCAGAGAGCCAAGACCTGTGGCTAGCAAAGTTTGCAGATGACTGCAAACTGAAGATTGTTGTTAAATCACCCTATTACACCCAAACCCTCCAGAATGAACTCTCCCTAGTAAACTCTTGAGTAATTAAAAATGGCTTTAAACTAAATGTTAAAAGAAGTAGTATAGTATCATTATTTTTGGTAGATGCACATTCTTATCATCATCACAACAAAAAGAAAATATAGTCAGGAAACCAGGTGGTCCAAACTCTTTTGACCATCAGCTGACAACATTTGTTAGGAAATACTTTTATTTGGCCCAGCTAATTGCCCAACGAATATCATCAAGGTCTAAAGAGGTTATACCTCCTTTATACTCAGCATTGATCAAGTTGTTTATTGAGTACAACAATCTCAAACAATTTGAAAGACCCTAAAGGGTCTTAACCAAGAAGATCACAGGCCTAAAGGCCCTTAGCTACTAAGAGAGTCTGGAAGATCTGTCCATTTATTCAGTATCTTTTCAAATTTTTGAGGGGAGATGGATTAAAAATACTTCTATTGTGGTAGCTAAGGATATGAGACTAAACAAAAGGTAATGCAAAAACTGAGAAACTGGGAGCTCTTGTTTATGTATATGGATAGTAAGATACAAGCAATGAAAATGCTTTAGTCCCTTTAGTTTTTTATACAGTTTAGACATTTTTATCAATCAGAGGAGAGATTGTGGAGAGTAATTAGTAAAGAGTTGAAGGAATTTATTTGGGAGGGGAAGACGACAAGAATCAAGAGGGATAAGCTGATCTTCCCAACAGAACAAGGTGGTTTAAGGTTACCTGATTTGAAGGGATATTTTACAGTTAAGGCACGTGTATATTGATTGAGTGACCACATTGTCAAACAGCATTTCATCAGAAATGTCATCATCGAACCCCCACACCCCCTGCTAATTATATATACCAACTCCGAGATCGCAGTAGAGCAGAGAAAGAGGAAATTTCCTGATCCCTACCGTAACGCGATCTCAGAACAGTTCAATGAACGGCACTTCCATTGAAATGCCATTTGACAATGTGGACGTTTGATGAAATAATAGGGTCCCCAGTCGGAATGAGTGCAAGTAGGATTACAGAAAATAAGCAAAAAGGGGCTGGCATTTAATGGAGAAAACTGGCAAAGAAACCAAGGTATTGGGTGCAAATAACTAGAGCAGGAAGGATACTACAGTGGGGTGAGGCCACGAAGAAGTTTGGACTGCCGGTTACATACTGTCTTCCCTACCAGGGATTGATATCAGAGTATAGGTAAAGTGAAAGGGGTGCTTCTGCAAATGCTTCTGAACCAGTAGCTCTTGACTTTATTTACCTGCTGCCACTCATTCGCATTGCAAGTGCCCTAACTTCTACTTCCCTGATTCCCATGCACTAACAGTAAGCTGACAATCATTCCCAGAATCCTGACCCTAACACTAAAAACAGCTCTCTTCTCTCCCTAACCCTAACTCTGTACCAACCCCAGATCGTTCCCTAATCTTAACTCTGTACCAACTTCAGATTGTTTCCTAGACCTAACATCTCCCTTCCCCTCGTAAACCTAAAGCCCCCCCTCCCAATTACCCTTCCCCACTTATCTGTTCCACAACGGGACCATGATAGCATCTGACCACCAAAGCTGCTGCAGCCCTGAACTCACATTCAGGTTTGAGCAGCTGCTCAGCCAGGTGGGCAGATGGAGAAACAGCCATTAAAGCCCATGGCCTTGAGTCCTTGAGTTTCAAGCAGCTGGAGCTCGAGTGGCTGTAAGGGTCACAAAGCGATAGTGAGTCCTAAATGAAAGGCCTGCTTTGGTAGTTTTTAGCTGAATTTAGAATAGAAGCCACTGTGAAAAAAGGAGGTAATTAATAGGGCATATAAAATATTGCCTGATTACAAGAATCAGTCGGAGGAAGTTAGAAAAGATTGGAATGATAGACTGGAAAACAATTTACAAGAGAACAGTGAGAGGACATGTGTATTGCTCCCAGGCATGCAACAAAGTCCAAAAGGTTTAGGATTTTTGGATGGAAATGTTTGCCATATGTATTTTAATACCCCAAGCAGACTTCAACACATTTTTCATCAGGTAAATAGCAAATGTTGAAGATGTGGTGAGGAAAAAAGAGTTAACTGGGAACATGTTTTTTGGGAGTGAAATGAGCTGGGAGATTTAAAAAATTCTCTGTCAGAAATATCGGTCAACCAATTGACTGTAACTAAGGAAATTATTCTTTTGAAATGAGACACAGGATTTGAATTGCCTAGACATATTAAGGCCTTACAGAGTTTAATCCTTTTGGCTGCCAAAACAAGCAATTACTAGAAAATGCAAATCAAAATCTAAGCCAAATATATTTGAAGCACTGGATATTGTAAAAGAGCTCAGAAATGGATCTTTAGAAAAAGGAAGGAGCAAATTATGTAGAAGTAAATTAAATTTGTATGAAAAATCCATGCAAAATAATGTTCAGGAGAAGGAATGGGGCTTAAGGGAAGTCAGGAATTTAGCAGTTTTTATAGTGTTAGATTAAATGAGAATTGTAAAGTAAGAAAACATGTATGTAAAATGCTAATATGGTTTGTTTTATTTTCTGTTAATATATGTGTGCCTATGTCTTAAGTGATAATTTAATTAAGGTGTTTAAAAAAACAAAATAGTATGATCCCATTTCCTTTGTCCCTGAAACTCTAAGTAACCACACTGGAATCCTCTTTTTATCAAACTCATATATTCGTTTCTGTCCAGATGTGCCTCCTTCAACATAGAAGCTTGGACCGTAGATTTAATAAGATAGTTCACTACTCATTGATTTTTTGTCTTTGCCTTTAATGCCGTTTACATGTTTCTGATTTCTTCAAACATAGCAGTTCATCATTTTGATTATTCAGTGCTTCCCCAATGTTGCCCACCACTTTTCCTTTGTTCTTATGTAATCTTCCAGACTTCCACATACTTTGAACATTTCTGAGTGAACCTGGTCTATTTTTTTTTTCTTTTCTTGTAGATTAGTAGAAGACATCTCTTGCACTGATGCTTAGAAATCTGCTTCCTTCGGATGAGACTTGAATTTCTTCTCTGCTACAATCCTCCTGTTCTGGTCAGTTTTTCTTACTTTTTCTGCATTTGTTTCTCTGCTAACATCCAGGCAGCGCACTCACTAGCCATTTACTGAATTTCACCCAAATCGATAACTTTTATCACCTTTTTGATAGGAAAGTTTGGTATTTTTTCCACCGGCTGAGCTATAATTAATGTGTTTCTCAGTCAGCCACCATCTTGGAATTCCCTGCTATATACCGTTGTACACTTTGAATCTGTTCATCAGAGATAATGAAGGTGAACAGCCATAACTGCAGTGTGAGGCAAGCAGAACAAACTTCAAAACAGTAGGGTAAACACATTTTATTAGTAAATGCAAGTCTGTAAATCACTAAAAGAATGTTTATTGAAGTAAAATCTAAGCAGTAAGCCAATGAAAATCCAAGAACACTGTATAGCAGAGTCACAAGTAAAGACTGAATCTGTCAGACAGTGAATCCATGAATTTATAGAATGTTATCAGTGGATCATTTTAACAGGCTGAAAAGCAAGCAGTAAAAGTAAATGGTAAAAAAAAAAAAGTAAAAATTCAGACTGAAGACTTTGACCCAAAAGTCGAAGTAAGTCAGTAGATTAAATAAATGGAATCCTCCTGGTCTTAGGACTACATTGGTGCTCAGTATTGTATACAAGCAAGGAGTAAGAGCTGAGAGTTCAGGAGGTTGTCTGAGCATCATATGTGAAGTAAATGAATCTCTCTCCTTCTGTGCTGTAGCTTCCCTCACACCAGCATGCAGGGCATCTAAAGCAAGCCATGTCCATGAGTCCTGATAAGGTACTACATGGTATACACTGCTTTGTGCTTGAGGTTAGCTTATAATAGTGGGCACTCCTGCCACGGACAAGCCCAGTATCTGTCCATCAAGAAGGAAGAGATGACTTTGGCTACTATATCCAACTCTGTCTATGTGTTTCCTGAACCAATGGTTTAAATGGGTTTTGCTGCTGTAGCTAAAGGACTTACCTGCTTTCTAACACACTGGCTTAAAGTGCTACTACTTTTATTAGTGGGGAATTATGCATATCCAGAGTTTTTGTACAACTCAGTGGATTTACAGGTCACTATAGTGGGGATGTTCCTTTTCAAGTGTTGAGTTAATTTAAGCCTCTCTGTACTGAAAGTCTTCCTTTCTCAGTTGCCTGTTTATGTTTTACATAATATCTGTCTTGTCACAACTTTGAACTCATTCATAGCAGGTGACTTGTTACAAAAAATGTTCAAAGAGAAAAAGAAGTCTGTCATAGATAACTGAAATCATTTAGAGGATGACATTCTTCTTCCTTTATTCTAGCCATTCAGTAGTGCTCAGTTTTTTCTTTGGCCAAGATTCCAGTTTTATTTTCTGGAATTCTTTTGTGACATTTTTTCTTTTTCTTCTAGCTTCACTTTGGAGTTGATCCTTACAAAATGCTTTTCATTGTGAACTTTGAGTATGAGATGACTCACTCTTACCTAGAATAGTACTGTTGTGATACTGCCAGTAGTGTAAGCTAAGGGGCTAGGGCGAAAAGGCGTTTATCTGATGCTAACACATGCTGGTTGAAGTTCTTAATGTGTGACTTGCTACAACACAGTCTGAGGATGTACAGTGTTGTTGTAGCACATTTTATGTAATTATTTCAAACACAGAGCTCTTTTAAAAACAACAGTAGCAGTATTAAATTGTTGTTTGTGTTTTGAAAGTAGTGATTTATTGTCATTTTCTTCCAAAGGTGAAAGCTAAGTCAGAGGGACTGTGGAACCTTTTTTTACCTTTCGAGACAGATCCTGAAGTTAAATATGGAGCGGGATTAACAAACCTAGAATACGCTCATCTGTGTGAACTCATGGGACGATCAGTATATGCTGCTGAGGTACTAATTAATTCATAGCTATATACAAATCCATTTATTTTGATGTTTACAAATTTGTTTCATATGTAATTTAAATTTTTTTATGATGTAATTTTCAGTTCACCCATCTAAAACTAACTTTAGCTAGTTCCATACCTCCCATCCTTTCAATGGAGCCCCCATTATGGGTACTTCTAGAATTCCTTTGGTTATCTCTGACACCTGTGTTTGTGTGCATGTGTCTGTTTATCTGAGTTATTTCAGTGGATCTACTTCTTAACACCTTTATTAAATTATCTCTTAAAGACATAGGCAAACATACATTAACAGAAAAGAAAACAAACCATATTAACATTTTTCCAGTTTATATGCATTATGCATCTTTTCTTTGTAACTGCCATCAGTCCAACATTACATGTATTGATGAATTCCTACCCTCCCTTAAACCTCACTCCTCCTTCTGAACATTATCCTGCGTATATTGTTCTCACAGTTTCCACTTATTTCTACGTAATTTGCTCTTTCCCTTTTCTAAACATCCCTCTTCAGTTCTTTTATCTCTTTTATAATATTCATTACTTTGAACGCAGTTGGTTCAGACTTTGATTTCCATTTTCCAGTAATTGCTTTTTACTCAGCCAACAGAATTAAACTTAATAAGGCCGTACTACATACAGGCATTTCAAATTCCATGTCCCACCTCAAAAGAATCATTTCTTTAGTTACAGCCATTTGCTTACCCAATATTTCTGACACAGTACACTATAGGGAATTTTTTAAATCTGCCAACTCATTACACTCCCAAAACATATATTCCCAGTTATCTCTTTCTTCCCAGCACACCTCCAACATTTGCTATCTACGTGATGAAAAATCATTTGAAATCTGCGAGAGCAGGCCTTTCACTTAAGATTTCCCTATCCCTTTCTCTTTGCCTGTACTCTGATACCAGTCTCTGGTAGAGAAGCCGTGTCTAGCCCGCAGTCCAAATGGCCTTATCCTACTCTGTTACCTTTCCAGTTTTAGTTGTTTGCTCCTTGTATCTTGGCTCCTCTGCCAGTTTTCCAACCCTCTCTTGCTTATTTTCTGTAGCCCTACTTCCTATCATCCCTAATGGCAAAATCTTCTTTTTTCATTCTAATGTTGGCATAGTTCTTAGACTACTTTTCCTTCTCTTTATGAATATAATATTCTGTATGGTTGTTTTTTTTCCTTAAGGATCTGCATCCAAAATCCCACTCTGACTTTATTCTGTGAACCCCCCCACTTTATCATCATCTCTATCCATTTTGAATTGTAACATTCTGTTTGTGTTATGTATGTGAGCCTTAACTTTGTAGCTCTAAAATATCTCCTCAAATCAGAAAATCATAAACCACTGTTTTCTGTTAGAATGATCAACTTATTAAATCTTGACCTCTTCCCTTCCCAGATACAATCTTTCAGCTCTGTATTATTGTCCACAACTTCTCCTTTGGCTGATAAAAATATGCTTGACCTGAAATAAAGATGTACACACACACACACACACACACACACACACACACACACACACACACACACACACACATACATACATATATACCTGACTGACCTGTATATAAAAACTAGAGACTAAAAGCATTTTCACTGCTTGTGTCTTACTATCCATATCCATAAACAAGAGCTTTCGTTTTTTCAGTTTTTGTATTATCTTTTTAGTCTCTTCCCACATATCCTTAGTTGCTGTAACAGGAGCCTTTTTAATCCATATGCCTAAATATGTCATCTTATCATGACCCCTTAAATATGGCTATTGCTGAACCAGTCCATATGGGGGTACATAATTTACAGCTATAGCCTTTGTTTATCTTCATTAATTTTATGTCCTGAAAAGATCTGGAACTGTCACAAAATGTTCCACAAACACTGAGCTGTAATTTTCTGGATGTATCAGATACGAAATGGTATCATCTGCAAATAAAGCTAACTTTTCCTGATTACCATACCAGTTATATCCTTGAATTTCTGAGTCCCTTATTTTCTTTGCCAGTGGTTCTAAATATAATGCAAATAACAAGTGGGGAAAAGGACACCCCTGCCTGGTTCTACTGTTCAAACACAATTTCTCATTTTAATACAGTAGATCTAGTTTGGGTTGTTTTGCCGGTTTTCTTTTTTAGCAAATCACCTGATATGAAATTAAACTCAAAAGGGCAGACATGGAGCCAAGGGAAGGGAAAATGTGGAGAAGAACACTTTGCTTATTTTGTACCCTTGGCTTTTGAAGAAGCTCAGGCCTGGTTTTGCACATTTATGGATTTTTTTTAACATATACAAAGACGTATATGTTGGCAAGAAGTATGAGACTATAAGAAGAGGTGCTGGTCGCTTACTTCGTCTGACTTACAGCAGTTCAGGATAGAATCACCAGTGCTATGAAACTTAGCTATAGAGAAGGAAATAACATTCCTGCCATCTGTACAGAAAGGTAAGTTAATGAACATGATAGCAGACTTCTTACACTTTAGATATTCTCAGAGATGGACAAAAGAATGTATTGTTTAATAAACTGTAACAGAATCTATTCTGAAGATATTGCTCAAACAGGTTAAGTCAAGCCATGCATGTTATTTATTCCTTCTACCTCCAAGATAAGCAACACCAAAGATAAAGTCACACACAGACCTTGATTCATTTTGCTGTAAAGCTCATAATCATTGCTACAAAAGCAGATACTGCTGCAAAAATCTGTTGTAAAGCAGATGTTGCAGTAAAAGTTTCATATAAATTAGTTCCCGCTTTTAAAGTCTCAAGCAAAAGTAGAAACTGTAGACTTAACAATCTCATCCTAAGAAAAAAAATGTTAACATTTTGCATCACGATTTAATAGAGAGTTGCCATGTTCCTTCTTCAAATGCCTTTAAAAGCTCAAGGATAGAAGCTCTCTTCTAAGTAAGACTTTGGCCACCCTATACAGATTGTGTTAAAGCCTTATGTCTGTACTAAGTCTCCTACAGGTTACTGAGAGAAGACTATGCCTGACATAAAAAGCATCCTCAGATCCGGACCTGATGGAACTTTTGGACGTTTGCACCAGAAACACTAGAGCCAAGAATTTAATCTTTGCTTGCAACATAAATAAAGAACATGCTGGAGAGACATATACGTGCCTCAAGAGATCCCCATACTCAATGGTGATGTATAACCAATCCACAGGAAAGTCTCCAGGATTAGATGGTATTCCTTTGGAAGTCTGGAAGCTAGGAGGGAAGAAACAGTGGTGGTGGCTGTAATACCTAGAGAGGGTAAAGACAGATCAGATCCAGCTTCATATAGGCCCATTTCAATCGTAAACCATGATTATAAAGTGATTATGTCTATAATGGCTAAAAGAATGGCAAAAGTGATGCCAAAATTGATAAGATATGACTTAATGTGGTTTTGTGGAGGGGAGGCAAACATTTGACAACATTAACAGAACATTGATGATTCAGAGGGAAGCAGAATGTAAGAAAATACCACTTTTGTTGGTAGGTCTTGATGCAGAGAAAGCATTTGACAGAGTAAGCTGGGAGTTTATTAGCATGGTAATGGAAGCATTTGTATTCCCTGATAAAAGTATAAGGTTGATTAAGAGGATATATGAGGGATCAGGGGTGAAAATTAAAGAAGATGGGTTCCTCTGTGATAGTTTTTGTCTGAGCAGAGGAACCAGGTAGGGATGCCCTCTTACCCTTTTGTTATTTGCATTATATTTAGAACCACTGGGCAACGAAAACAAGGAACTTAGAAATTCAAGGCCATAATTGGTATGGTAGTCAAGAAAAGCTGAATATTATTTTATACCTGGTAAAACCAACAAAGGGCATTTCTTATTGTGTAACATTTTGAGACGGTTTCAAATAATTTCAGGATACAAAATTAATGAAACTAAAACAAAGGCAATAGCTGTAAATTATGTACCCACACACACATTGGTTCAGTGGTATCTATATTTATGGGGACATAAAATGAATACTTAGGCGTATGGATTTAAAAGGGATTCTGGTGTAGCAGCTAAGTATATCTGTTGTATTGATATGGATATCAAAATACAAGCAGTTAAAATGTTTTTAGTCCCTTTACTTGTATACACAGGTCAGGCATGTTTTTTATCAACCAGAGGAGAAGTTGTGGATAGCAATAAAGAGTTGAAGGATTTCATCTGGGAGGAAAATATGGCAAGAGTCAAGTGGAATAAGCTGATTCTTCCAATAGGACAAGGTATTCTGGGAGTACCCTATTTTTGAATAGCTATTTCAGAGCTACACAGTTAAGACGCCTATAAATAGCACAAGCAGAAACCTATAATTCAAAGTGGAAAGGGAAGATAACGAAATGGGGGAAGCTTAAGAAACAAGAGACTGGGATTTTGGATGCAGATCCTTAAGGAAAATAAAAATAACCATACAGAATATTATATTCATGAACTGGCAGAAAGTATTCTAAGCACTAATCCAACATGGGAATGGAGAAAGGAGATTCTGCCGATCGAGATGACTGCAATTAGAGATAGAGAAGAAAGGGATGAAATTTATTGGCGAAAACTGGCAAAAGTACCAAGGTATTGGGAGCAAATAATTGGAGAGGGAAAAGTAATAGAATGGGAAGAGGCCAAGAATATATTTGGACTGCAGGCTAGAGATTGCCTTCACTATCGAGGATTGATATCCAAGTATAGGCAAAAAGAAAGAAATAGGGGAATCCTTAGCAAAAGACCAACACTGGTAGAGTTTTTAGTAGAATCTAAAGCAGAAGCTACTGTTAAAAAAAGAATAAGTAGTATAGTATGTAAACTATTGTATGATGACTGTAAGAATCAATAAGAGGAGGTTAGAAAGGATTGGGAAGGGAGATTGGATAAGCAAGTCACAAAGAAACAATGGAGGGATATATGTATGTCTCCCAAATATGCAACAAAGTCTAGAAGATTTAGGATTTTTGCTTGGAAGTGTTTACATAGGTATTTTTATACCGCAAGTAGACTCCAAAGAATTTTCCTCAGGTAGATAGCAAATGTTGGAGGTGTCTTGGGAAGAAAGAAGTAATTGGAAACGTATTTTCTTGGAGTGTAATGAGGTGGCAGACTTAAAAATTCCCTGCAGACTACTCTACTGGGTGAGCAAATTGGTATGACTAAGGAAATGATTTTTGAGTTATGGTACAGAATCGGAATTGCCTAGACATAGTAAGGCCTTGCTGAGTCTAATTATGGTGGCTGACAAAAAAGCAATTACTAGGAAATGGAAATCAAAGTCTAAACTAACCGTAGTAGAAGTAATGAATATAGTAGCATAGAGAAAACAACTAGAAATTGGATCTTTAGAAAAGTGTAGGAGCAAATTACACAGAAAAAATGGAAATTGTGGGAACAGTACATGCAGACAAGGAGTGAGGTTTAAAAGAAGACAGGATATGAATGATTTGACAGTGATTGGATAGATTATATGTGGAATTCAGTAAACTCTGTGTAGGCTTCACGCAAACTGTACACTGAGTTTACATGTGTGCATGATGATGCACAGTGAGCAACAGCGCTCATTGCATATTCATGCCACACACCTCGTTTAAATGCAAGTGGCAGAAAACCATGTAAGCAAACATGGATAGCACTCCTGCTTAAATCAGAGCACTGGCGATCAGTGGTTTTATGTGGAGTGCCATAAAGATCACCAGGGCTTCACAGATAGCTTTCAGTCTCTTAGTGCAAGACATGTAGACAAAGGCCAACATAATGGGGGGACAGTGACCCAGAAATAGGGACATATTTGACTTCTAGAAATGTGCTAGAATAACCATGGGTTTGTGTTAAGATGCATGTTCTGAAGGATTTGAAGTCTGAAACTCAAATGTATGTAATTATTGAGTCACATCTGTTCTGAGGTCATCCCAGTGATATGGGAGAAAGCTACAAATTTGATAAGGAACACATCTGGACATTCTCTGAAAATCTGGACAGTTGAGAGGTATGAAGTTTAAGTATATGGTCCAAACTCAGTACAGGCAGTGTATCTGCAGTGCCAAGTATTGTGAAATCCCATTCTTGGCATTCTGTACTGAAGTTGTGTAAATGATCTGTAAGGGTACATGGACTGCCATGTAAAGTAAACACACATGGGAAGTGTGTGTATTGAATAGGGACACACAGATGAATTATAGGAATGAACACGGGTAAAGGGGACAGGTGAAATGATGTAATGTACAGTAGGGACTGCGCAGTGAAAACGTGTATTATGTGACTGTCACACAGTGTGACATAATGGGGAGTATGTGTTAGATGATCATCCTTACATGGATAATGCAGAGGACATCTATCAGGGATATGACATACATTTGGGGTAGGGTGCATATTGTGAAGCTATGCAAACATATTTGCTTGCATATGAGTGTCATCTCAGCAGAAGTCTCCAGCAAGGTGGGCACAGGTAAAGGCTCATGAACAACATTAAAGGAAGCAACCACAGTCATGGACAATATCAGAATAATACCACCAGTAATCCCATGCCTCTAACATAACATATGTGATTTAGAGTGAATAGAGATGATTCTGCACAAACACACTTGTACAACTATTGTGGTATGTCCATAGTCTATGATGTTAATGTTAATCATGTACACTGTGTCCTTGCATTGTAACATCTGCTGCAGGTGTTTGGAGGGACATTGCTGTACCTGTATGTGGTGTTAGGATCAGTACAGACTAGTTGATTGGTGTGCATGGCATATATATATATATATATATATATATATATATATATATATATATATATATATATATATGTGTGGCACAATCCACACTGTCAAGAATGCTATCCATGCCATTTAATATTGTCAAACACCAATGTGTGTTCTTTGTGCATCACCAGAACAGGTACTACACATGCATCTGGTGTAACAACTTGATGGGGGTTCCGCACCATCCGACAGTAATGTTTATGCCATAAGAAGAATACATAGGTATGGCCAATAAGCTGTGTGACAGCTCACTCTGACAAAGGTGGTTCACTGCAGTTACACATCTGTGGAACATGTGCAGGGAGGTACATGAAGAAGGGTGCATTGTACTCGGTTATTCATGTGATGAAGGCTGGGAACTATGGAGGTATTATGGCCTCTGATTTGGTTGTCCTTCACATACTCAGTACTTGTGTTGCATACAAGGGAGTAGTCAGCACTGTGACCACATGCTGGTGGATGTTCCACTTACCATGTACCGCAGGAGACAAGCAACATACCTACTGGTCTGATTATAGGGTGTGATGTCCACATTATACTTTGTGTTTGTTTTCTTGATGTAACAAGTTCCCCAATGTTTTCTTGTCATTGCAATCTTTGGTGTGTGTTGATACTGTTTGTATTATACTAATATCACAGCTGGTGTCAATGATTGCCCACAATCTGTAGTCCTTCAGACAGCTGTTTGGACACACAGGATGTGTATGTCATCTCTGATGTCCATTACTTAAATAATGGACAGGAAAGGGCCTAGCAGACAGCCCTGGTGTATGGACCTGATCACTGGACCTGAAATATAGGTAATTTCACATATGTCAACATATTTAAATGCCATGATTTGTGATTGTTACGTGAATACCTCAGTGTGGATTTGTGTCAAATGCCTTGGACTTGTCAAGTTCAAAAGGATGATAGTGTTGTCATCATGCATTTCCTTGATAATCTCTTTGGGGGCATCTAATAGATGTAACAGACATGATGTACCATTAACAAGTCACACAGCTCTGTTGCACACAGCCAGGATATCACTAGTGTCCATTTAGAAAAGGTTCATGGTGGCATGTTGGTCTGCCTCACAGATGAGGAGAGTCAGGATGTGTCTATATATACATGCATCCATCGGGTGCTATCCTTTCCCCATCTCACATGGATGCATGTTGAAAACACCCTTCTACAGCAACATAGTTTATGTGGAGGTTGTGTTGAAGTGTGTATTCAACAGTGTCAGGAAGTTGTGTGTGATTAGTTATGCGATAGGTGATCTGTAATGTTGTCACAGCCCATTGATTCTTTGTGATAGGCCTGGATGTAGATAAGATGGTGCATGCTGGCTATCCTCAACTGGCAAAGGGTTTGAACACAATCCTCAATGCAGGGAACATCGAGAAAGCCTCCCAGCTGGGGACTAAACCTCATGTCACTAGATGGGTAACTAGCTGGTTCACTGACAGAACACATACGGTGGAAGTTCATGAATCAACCTGTATCAGTAGAGCTGTCACCATTGGTGTACCCCAGGGATCTCTGCTTGGCCCCTTACTGTTTGAATCTATTTCTCGACAGTTCAGGCTAAAGTATGTGGCCTTGGCTTACGGTGATTGCTGATTCTTGCATACTGAGTGAGATCATTGAGTCCACCTATGATGATAACAAGCTACAGGAGGGGTTAACACAGACAAATGATTGGTGACAAAGCCACAAGTTCTTCAAATAAATGCAGAAATCTTTCTTTATTTTGGCCCTCTGAAAAGTAAAATTCCCTGCTAATTACAGCATTGACAACAGTCTTGCTGTTCTAAAACCCAGTGATCCAAACATTGGGAACACATGTAGGTAGAAATATGACCTTCGACCAGGTGTCCACACTGGTATTGAAAGTCTGTGTTGTGCACATCATAAGTTACACCATCATATTCAGATCTTAGGATTGTGTGATAGCACTGTTATCGAACCTCATCAGAACACTAATAAGGTATAATGCTCTGTTTTGCATGTACCTCACCAGACACATGCAGCAGCTGGAGAGACCACAGGGGTTTCTCACCAAGAAAGCACAGGGCCTACAAAGCATGCCATGATGTGTATGGATACACTGAAAGCCATGTCACTGTAGTCTTTATCAGATAGGATAAGGTGACTTCTGCCTGGCCTCCAGACCAGTCCCTGACCCGGCCCTGGTGCAATTAATGCATATTCACACCAGCAGTGCCTGTTGAGGAGAATATGGTAATAACAGTGTTTCACATGCTGGTATAAAAGGCTCTCTGTAATGGTAAGCAAGAGCACACACACACACACACACACACACACACACACTTGACTGCAGTGAGAATAGAACCCCTACCTATACAAGTATACAGACTACAGAACTCAGCACTTTACAGAAATGCCATGGCAGAAGTCTGACTTTTACAAGACTGCAGGTCAACTTATAGTGGATGACATCAGCATAGCATTTTGGAGGGAAGATGTTGGGAGGCCTGCATGAAATGGATGTGTAGGCATATGCAACTGTCAGAATATTGTCAATCCAAGGGATTGGAGTGGTAACTGTAGGATATACACTTCTGCTATTCAGGCTAGAGACACACACCACAAAGCCCCAGTTGACTGCAGTGAGAACAGAACCCCTACCTAAGTGCAAAGACTACAGAACTCAGTACTTTACACAAGTGCCATGGCACAAATCTGACTTTTACAAGACTACAGGTCAGATTATAGCGGATGACATCAGCAGGGCACGTTGGAAGGCTTTCATAGGTTCATAGGAGGTTACTAGCCTAATGTCCGTAGGGCATTTACAAGTCTAGCCATATAAAAATACAAGTACGCTTTGTGACGGCCCCTCTTTACCCCGGGCCAGTAATGAAGGAGCCTCAATCCTTACCACTGATACCGTTGAGACGTGGTCACAAAAACAGGAATGGATTTAGACAGTATTTCAAATGCAGCTCTCTGTGTCAAGCACAATTTCCCCCAAGAGCACACAGGGAACACTCTCAACTGTCACCGAACTCTATCTGTCCAGATCGCAAACAGGACCCACCTTAGAGCACTGTGTCCCAGTTCCAAGTATCTGACACACCCACACACACACACATATCTGGGAAAGGTTGACACAGATTCTCCTCTCTCCAGACTGCAAGGTAGATTGCTGCCACTAGTCAGATACTTTAAAGCTCTTACCAAGGGTAACCAATTATACTGTGTCAAATTAATACTAATATAAATTGTAGAGTGTGACTGAAGTGGTAAGGCTTATCAGAGTGGCTACAGTGTCAATAAATGTGGAAAAAACATAAATATAGTTGCAAGTATAGAAAACCTCTGGAAGAGCCTCATGTTGATCAAGAACGAATGCAGGAATGGTTAAGGAGAGGTGAATTTACATCAGGAAATGAAAGGTTAATATTGGCAGCCCAAGATAGTGGGCTACGTACACGTTGGTTTACTAAGTCTATTGAACATGTGGGAAAAACAGATGTATGTAGGTTTTGTGGAACAAAATTGGAAACAGTCACACACCTTATTGCGGGTTGTGACTCTCTTATGGCAGACGGACTGTATACAGAAAGCATAGTAATGTGGCAAGATTGTTATACTGGAGATTGTGCAAACATTATGGTATCGAAGTGGCACTTGAAACATGAGCCACAGAGAATCATAGAAAATTATGAAGTTTACATCACATGGGATCACCCAATATCAACAGTCCAAAAGAAAGATGCTAGAAAAACAGATATAGTTGTACAAGAAAAGAAGACAAAAGTTGCATTGATCATTGAAATCGCCACACCTAATGACTACAGTGTCTTGCGTACAGAGAGACACAAAGTCATAAAGTACCTCGATCTGCAGGCAGAAATGAGAGCCATGTGGAAGAAAGATACCCAGGCAGTTCCAATAATAGTAGGAGCAACTGGTCTTATAAAAAAGAATTTGCAATCGTATTTAGGTATTTTACCAATTCATGTAACACTGTACAAATTGCAGAAGGAGTCATTACTGGGCACATTGTGGGTGCTGCGAAGAGCACTTTTGGCTAACATCGAAGAGTGAAGCAATACTAATTTCATGAATTTTAATCGTTCTTTGACTTAGGAATGGGGTCCATTCCTGTCATGGTATTAGAAACCCAAAAGACTTGGAGAAATTAGAACATGAAAAATCAATAAAATAAGCACAAGCACTCTCAAGATGTTAAAAGTATTCTCTATAAGTCCATCCACAGTGAAAAGGTATTCAAATATTTAATAATGGATAATAAAATAGAAAACAGGAAAATACTTAATATTTAATTACAATAAACAACAGAGTTTTCAGTCACAGGGAATATAAAAATAATATAGTTGGATAGAATCTCACAGATGCAGAAAAAGAAGTAACACTAAACTAATCTCACTGTATTATTCCTAACTTGAACTAAAGAGAAACTGTTCTTAGTTAATTCACTTAGTAACTCAAGGCAAGATGTACTGCTGAGATGCTCACTTCCACAAAGCAAGATGACATACTGCACACTGACTGAACAGTACAAATAACTAACAACTGAAGTGTGATAATTGACATAGATCTTTTATATCAGGTTCCAAAGAAAAACAAAAGCAAACAAACTGCTGCTGCCAGAGTTCCATCCTTCAGCTGGTTATAAAATGACTTCACCTGACTCTGGCACAATTCACTTTCTGAACTCTGTTATTTTAAAAGTGCTGCTACAGAATCTTAAGCAACTTTTACAAAAACGTTTTTAATACAAGCATCTGCACAAATCAGTGTGACAGTCAAGTGACATAAGATTTACAAATCTTCAGCAAGCCATGCTGGCATATGCCACATATGCAATGTCTTACTGCTCCTGGTACAGCTGGCAATACCTCACAACATCACCCCCTTTGAAGACTCCAGCTAGTTTTTCAAGTGACCCTGGAAGAACGTTGCTTGAGAGAAATAGGCTTGTCTGGGAACACATTAACCTATACCCTGTCTTGAGAATCCATCTGCATCGACATTGCTGTAACATGGACTGTTTTTCCTTGTCAGGTTTGTGATGGGAGCAGTTGTACTATAACTGGGAATGAACTTTCTGCAGTAACCTGCTGTCCCGAAGAATGCTCTCACCTGCTTTTTAGTAATAGGGATGCAGGCCACACCTGAATCACTTCCACCTTATCAGGTTCTGGCCTAATCTTACTGCTCCCCAGGTAAGAGACCTCTGCCATACCCACCTAACACTTACTGGGCTTAATGCTCAACCCTGCCTTTTGCAGTCTGCCCAGGACTTCCCTGACATGCTGAGGCTTCATTATGTTAATAAAGTACAATTTGTGCCCCTGGCTCTGCCAAGCAGGTTTACTGTATAATTAACATGACTGATCTTCCTTACCGCTTCGATGGGACCCTCCCAAGCTGTCTGCAGCTTACTGTCCCTGACAGGAATGAGCACTGTAACCTGCTGTCCCACATCATATGCTCATGCGCGAACATTCCTGTCATGCCAGACCTTTTTCCTGCTGTTCAGCTCCTGCCAAGTTCTCCTGGACCAAGCCCATGACCTCCCAAAGCCTTGTCCAGAAGTTTAAGACGTGCCACAACAGACGCCTTGTGGGATTTACACTCACCCTCCCACTCATCATGAATCACATCTAAAGGCCCCCTCACCCTATGCCCATACATCATCTTAAAGGGTGAAAAACCTGTGGATTCATGTAGTACCTCTCTGTATGCAAGCAGTCGATGGAGCAAATATTTGTCCCACTCTCTCTTAAACTGGTCTGCAAATGCCCTTAGCATGATCTTTAGTGCAGAGTTTAACCTCTCCACAAGATCATTAGTGTGGGGATGGCGGGGTTGGGCTTTAGGTGGTTCACCATACAATACTTCCACAGACAAGTGAGCAGGTCTGACATGAAATTTTCACCTCTGTCAGTCAGTATTTCTCTTGGAAAACCTACCCTGCTGAACATCTCTAACAAAGCATTTGCCAGTTTCTGTACCTCAATGGAGGACAGAGCCACCACCTCAGGGTATCTGTTAGCATAATCTACTACCACCATGATATACTTCTTCCCTGTGGAACTTGGGGTACTCTGAGACCCCACAATGTCCATAGCTACCCTCTGAAATGGCTTATCAATGGAACTTTGGGCTTGTCTCCTGCCTTGCCTACCTTTTGGCACTGCTCACAGGTCTTGCACTACCCTGTTACATCCCTTGAAATCCCAGGCCAATAAAAAATCAAGTCTTGATACACTTTATTACCCATATGACCTGCAAAAGGAATGTTATGGGCTGTGGCTAGAAGTGCCAGACAGTAGGCTGTGGGCAATATCAACTGCTGTATTAACTCACCCTCTAGCCTTCCCTCAGGGTTCCACTGTCTGTACAGTAACCCTTTGTTCCAGTATACAGACTTCCCTTTTCCATGAGGCTCAGGTGCATGTTTAGCTACCTTCCTCAAGCCTCGAAAAGTCGGATCCAAAAGCTGAGCGTGTCTCAACTCTATCTTTTTAACTCCTCCTGGCTCCCCTTCCACAGGAAGCCTAGTATCTTCTGACAGCAATGCCTCACTGACAACCTGGGTACTACCACTGACCCTGTCCATGAGAACATCATGTCCATGAGAACATCTGTACCTACCAGCAGTTGCTCACTTTCATGCTCACAGCTACAAGGTAGCTCCTTCCTGAAATAACTACATCACCAGCCCCAGCTTCAGTCATGGGGTCTGTCTAGGTCCCCCCCAAGGCTACCGACCTGCCTGTGTCCACGCCTGACTGTGTGTAACTGCATGCACACCTGGTACTACATTATCAGAATCATTCCCTATTAAGACATCTGCATAGATATCCTCATACACACCTACCTGCTTGTTCCCTTTCCACTCTCCCAGTCAAGGTTATCCCTGGCCAAATGTATTTGGAATAGGGTCTCTCCTAAAGCTCTGATTGGTGTGGACTGCCCAAGCAAGTACTGCTCTTCTTTAACCACTGCAGGCTTCACAGTGGTTATGTCAGAGGCTGTGTCACTCTTAGCAGAGGCTAAGATAGGATACAAACTCCAGTGATAGTTTGGTACCTCTATTGTCTCCAGACAACTTACCACTGGCACACTGTTATTCCCATTTGCTGGCTCCCTCACCTTTTGTTCCCTACTTTGCTTCCATGGACATTTGTATGCTACATGGCCCCTCTGGTTACATTTAAAACATCTAACCCCTGATTCTGCCCATGTACCTGAACTAGTGGCTACCCCTGTTATCGGTAAACTCTGCTGGGGTGACTTAGGTTGCCCAGCATGGGTTCTGTTGTATCCATGTGCAGCACTGGATATCCCTTTGTTGAGCACTGATGCTGTGCTTGCTAAGTAGAGATTCTCTTTTCTTCCGAGCTCATCTGCAGACTTACATTCTCTGTCTGCCAACCAGATTCTCATGTCCTGGCAAAGTGCTAAGGGCCTGTTCCCTCACCAAAAGGTCTGCTATCCTTTCAAAATTAGTAACTTGACACCAGCTCACCCACCAATTAAAGTAAATGCTTAACTCAGGAATGTTATCACATACACTTGCATCTGTGCTCACTAATTTTTTTTTTCTGTAAGCTTCAGGTGTTAAGTTCAATAAACATTGTTTTACTTTTTCATAGTTTAAGCAGTCAGTATCAGACAATTTAGAAATGGCAGTTACAGCTTTACCATGGAGTAAGGGGGTAAGGAACCGTACCCAGAGCTCTTGGTACTCTTTCAAATATATGAATGAAACAATCAAAGTTATCCCCCCTCTGTAAATTGTGGAAGAAATTTACCGACCTTTATTGCTTCTGGAGTCCAGTTATTCCCTTCCCCATTACCTCCATGACCCTGACAAAGGGTCAGCATCTCCATCTCATGTTGTCTCTGCTTCTCTTTTTCTTCAGCCTCCATTCACCGCAGTCTGTCATTTTTGTCAATCTCCAAAGGTTTGGCCTCTAGTTCATGCTGACATTGCTTCTCCTTTTCTTCAACCTCCAAATGCTGCCGCCTCTCTTCAATCTCCAAATGCTGCAGTCTCTCTCTCTCTCTCTCTTTGATCTCCAAATGCCAGTCTCTCATTTTCTTTGATTTCCAGACAGTTGGACTCGGTTCATGCTGACGCTGCTTCTCCTTTGCTTCAGCCTCCAGTTCAAGTCTCTTTAACTTCAGATGGACTTTTACGTCCTCTGAGAAAATGATGAACTGTCCTGTTTCCGAAGGCTGCACATCCCCATCCCTGGACTGGCTAGCTCCCTGGTTACTAGACTGTGCTGTAGCTGTGATGTCTGAAATCATATCCTCTTTAGTCAGGTTGTGATGTACCTGTCCTTTCACTTTGTACACCTTGGCCAACTGGTTCTTTGTCAGCTTGATATAATATTCTTCTGTTCTTTTGACATCTTTGCCTATGTTCCCTGATTAAACTACCTAACAAATAAAATTGTTCTGAAACTGAAACTCTAAATATTTATCTTGTGGTTGTTGAGAGTACACACACCTTCAGTGACAGCTACTTACAAGCTGCTGAAGTTCAATTAATGTCACACCCTTCTGACACCAATATGCAATGGCCCCTCTTTACCCCAGGCCAGTAATGAAGGAGCCTCAATCCTCACCACTGACACCAGTGAGAGGTGGTCACTAATAACATGAATGGATTTGCTCAGTATTTCAAATGCAGCTGTCTGCATCAAGCACAGTTTCCCCCAAGAACACACAGGGAACATCCTCCACTGGAATTAGACTCTCTCTCTCCAGATCCCAAACACACGCCACCTTGGAGCACTGTGTCCCAGTTCCAAGTATCTGATGCAGACACACTTGAATATCTGATTTTTCACACACACACACACACACACACACACACACACACACACACACACACACACACACACACACACACACACACACACACACACACACCTGGGAAAGGCTGGCACAGATTCACAAGCTGTTTCTCTTCTCTTCAGACTACAAGGTAGATTGTTGCCACCAGCCAGATACTTTAAGGTTCTTACTAAGGGTAACCAATTATAGTGTGTTAGATTAATACTGATATAAATGGTAGAGTGTGACCAAAGCAGTAAGGCTTTTAGGAGTTGCCACAATGTCTTTAAAATAAGCACAAGTATTCTCAAGATGTTAAAAGTGTTCTCTAAATGACCAGCCACAATGAAAAGGTATAAAAATATTTAATAATGGATAATAAAATAGAAAACAAGAAAATATTTAATTATAATAAACAACGGAGCTTTCAGTCACAGGAAATATAAAAATAACACAGTTGGATAGAATATCACAGATGCAGAAAAAGACTAAACTAATCTCACTGTGTTATTCCTAACTGAACTAAAGAGAAACTGTCCCTAGTTAACTTGCTTAGTATCTCAAGGTAAGATGTACTGCTGAGACGCTCACTTCCACAAGGCAAGATGGCATACTGCACACTGAATATACTGTAAAAATAGCTAAGAACCGAAGTGTGATAACTGACAGAGATCTTTTATATTAGATTCCAAAGAAAAACAAAAACAAACAACAAATTGCTGCTACCAGAGCTCCATTCTTCAGCTGGTTATAGAATGACATCACATCTAGTCACCTGACTCTGGCACAATTCACCTTCTGAACTCTGTTAAGATTCTGTTGCAGCATTTTTAACAAGCAACTTTTACAAGTACATTTTAATACAAGCATCTGCACAAATCAATGTTACAGTCAAATGGCATAAGATTATTTACAAAACGTTAGCCAGCCGTGTTGGCATATGCCACACGTACTTTCCTACTTCTCCTGGTACAGCTGGCAATACCTCACAAAGTCACACCCTTATTGAGCATAATTCGATGGCCATTGTTAGAGAGATTGTATGATCAGCACTGGCTGGCCCTGTCCATTAGGGCATAGGTGCCACCCCAGGGGTGAGTTTACAATCACCCACCCAGTTTTCAAGCTTGTACATGAATAGGGTCATTGAGGAGCACTGCTTCACATGTATTGAGAGCCTATTACAGAGGAGTGCTAATTGCTGGAAGATGTATCTGTCTCCCTGGCATTTTCTGTTTATGCAACAGGCTAAATTGAGATCCCTGGAGCAAGTAATTCTTATCCCATGTGATTTTCAGAAATCTAGCTTCCATTAGGGAAAGGTCTGAGACTGCTCTGTAGGCCAGGCATAGGTTACTTTTCAGCCTGCATGATACTGAGTACAGTAACAGGTTTTTCATTCTTTCCATGTCTGTCATGTTTTGGAAGCTGTGGATTCTCTCAGTCACAAACCTTTGTGTTTTTATCCATTTGTTGCAGGTGTCTGTTGAAGTACAGACAGAAGAGAGTATTGTACTCAGTGGTCTGATAAGAGTAGAGTACAGCAGAGCTATGATGTCCCTGGTATTGGATATGATGGCCTTATTTATGAGGTGTGCAATGTAAAATGTGCATCTCTCTACTATGGACACACAGTGATTAAAGTGTAGATTGCTATCAACATGTGTTCCAAAGTCTCACAACACTGTGTTTGAGTTTAGAGGGACACTATGTGTATCATAATGTGTACATCATTGCCATAGGGGCAATGAGGCATTTTTTGCTTTAAGGTTCAGTCCGTGAGTTTGGCATCAATCATTTGCCTTTGTCACCCCCTTCTGTAATATGTTAACATAGTTGGGGGACTGTATATGACTTCTTAAGATTGATAGTCATCTGCAGACGTGGTAAGCCACAGACCATCTATCTTTGCCTGGACTTCAGAGAAATAGTTTCCAAATGGTTAAAGGCCCATCACAGATCCTTGTGGTATTCTTGTGGTAAGTGATCTAATGGTGGAGGTGCAGTCCCCAACTTTGAAAGTGTGGGTTCTGTCGGTGAACCAGTTGGCTACTGATCTAGTAATGTATGGATTAATCCCCAGATGGGAAAGGTTCTGTATATCTGAATGGGGGATAGTGCCGAAGGCCTTGGATAAATCAACATAGAGGTATGACCTGTTATCCCTCATCCATGTTTTGGGGGTCATTATCAAAGAAGCCCACGATGTTTAATAAGCAAGATCTACCATTGACAAAACTGAAATGGATCAGGTCAAGTGTGTTGAAGGTCATTTATGTCCTTGTGGAAAAGGTCCATGCTGATCCCTTCCCTAGCCTTGCAGAGAAGGCTTTTTAGGCTTATAGGTCAATAGTTATAGTTCTACATGTTACCAGATTGATGTGCATTGCATGTCACACAACATGTGATATTAATGTCTGTAGTGTAGGTGATGTATGTGTGGAAAAAGTACTGAGACCCCAGGGTTGCACTGCTTGGGGGGCAGCAACACATTGCTGTATTGTAAATATGTGAAATATTGTTAGGGCCTTCAGTTTTATGTTTCCACATGTAATGTCATGTCATCGACAGAAAATGGACAGTAAACAGCAGTAATATGTAATAATTACTTTTCCATAGCGCAGCTAGCAGCGGGTTTGTGCAACGATTGACAAAGGGTTTGCGCATGCGAGATAACATTTTCAATACTTTTCATGTTTGTGCATAGTTAAACCGTGCGCAAATATGATCAGCATTACAAAATGTCTGAAAGTTAGTATTCAGTCTATGAAGCACACCTGCTGCTTAATTGACTCTGTGGCAGCAGGTGTAAATGCATTGGCACATTTCTTTTTGAACCTAGATGATACTGGGTTCGAAACTAGGTGTATCTAATACTTTTAAAAGGCTTTTAAATAAACAGTGATAATACAATGACATGAATTCTTTATAGTACATGTTGCTGTGTGTTGGTGTAGCACAGCAGGGTTTAGCAGCATTGCATGGAGATAACCGCAGCATTGTATTGCTACTCATCATCATTGCACATTGGTGCATGATGCAAAACTCTATGCAAACATAAAGGCCAAAAAGAAAAGTGATCTGCTACTTATGTATGTTGCGTGTGATTCCATTTTTTGACTAGATTATAGGTGTTAAAATGGGGTAGGTAGGAAAGTGCGAAATGGGGAGAAAACAGGGGAAAGAATAAAGAGAAAGAAATATAAGAATGTGTATGAGGGAGGTAGGAAAAAGCATAGCTCTCCATTTCTTTAACAGTGTAAACTGAAAATATGTGCAGAATATTAACTGAATTTGGAGTGTCACCTCCACATAGTGGGATGAAAACAATGCAATCATGATGTATAACCAATTATACTGAATCAAGTGTGTCAAGAAGACGTGTGTGAAATGGAGAGCTATATATGGGCAGATTTTTATTTTGTGGAACAGGTGCCCATTGTTTTTTAAATTCAGTAAGAGAGAGGACTGTTGGGTAAGGGATGTAGGTATGGCTGGGTCAGCTAAACTGGGTAGATGAGGAAGCAAATGCAAACAAACAAGATAACCAAGACAAGACAGGGACAGTGATGGACGCAAAAAGTTGGGGGACACCGTGATTGGGGTGAGGTAGGGGACAATGTAGGGTTGTTGACATCAAACTTGGAGACCTTGAGAATCGAGTCCACACCCACTGGATTGTCTTCACTGTCCACTTACTCAACTAGCGGCTGGAGTGCTTGATCTCTCCTCCTCTTCCAGACCATGAAGGAGAGCAGCCCCTCCATCCGGCATAGGTGTGCACTAATGGTGCACTAAACAATCCTATGCACCATCCCTGACAACTCCCTGAAGATGATGAAATCACCATGTCCGCTACTGCTCCCATTGGGTACCACTCGACCAGCTTCTGGGGTAGTATTACTTGAGGACACAGGTAATGCAGGGGCAGCAGAGGCAGTGCTGCCAGGTTGGCTTCCAGATTAGCTGGGCATCGGTGCTGGAGCAGGGGCAGGCTGATCTCCTTGGGCTAGCCTACCTCATTGTGCAGTGTAGCATTTACAATTGTAGAACACATGGATGACATGGAGACATTTTGATGACGCATAATAGAAAATAAGAAAGAGAGATAATGGTTGGGGGTGAGAGAAAAAAAAGGTAAAATTAGTACCATCATATGTGACATACCATGCATAAACACAATTATACAACTCTTTTAACTGAAGTATTACATTTAAGTATATGTCCTAACAGATACACACTATATTACAGATTGCTCAGTATAGAGTATTTAATTTAATGTAAATATTGTTGAGGAAATTATAGTTTTGTAAAGTTGGGAATCATGGTATTTGAACCCACAACCTCTGACTACAGTCTAATATTGGACTCTTACAGTTGTTTTTTGCTACAGACTAATGGATGCATACTTGCTTTTACAGTTGTGATATGCATGCTTAATTTGATACAGCTCTATAATTAAACACCAAAAAAGCTATGTTTAACTTTTAATGCTACAATAACACTTTTCTTCTGCTACATACGTACCACTTGCTTCCCTCAGTCTCTCCAGTTGAGCAACATGAGCCTGTCAATTGAACTCACATTTGGTGGGAGTTAGTTAAAGAACGGAAAATGACAGAAAAGGATTATGCATACCAATCTTGCCTATATTTAGTTTTCTAAGTCTTAAAAGTATTCTCTTATTGTCATACTTGCACTGTTGTGGGATGTCCGCAGTCTCATATTCCTGCAGCCAGCAGTTGAGAGTATCTGTTTTCCTCCTGCATAGGTCATTAAATTGATGCCTACATTGCTTTCCAGTATGTGGGATACCAGTGGCACTGGATACAGCCTGAGCCAAATTATCTATGCCACAGACTTGTACTTGGAACCAGAAGTCTTTGGCTATAGTGCTTTACCAGGAATCCAGTAAATATCCTGGAGACTCCACCTCTGTGCCCTAAAGTGTGCACCTTTCTCTCCAGTGCCAGCCATGTCTACCAGCCAAACTAGAGCAATGGAAACTGATGCTTTCCCACCAATTCCAGTTATCACATTTACTGGTAGTGAGCAAATCCAAGCATAAATGCCAATGGCATTTGCTTGATGTTAAGTGGAGTGCAGCAGTGGAAGCAGAGAGGAATTAAATAATTGAAATTGGAAGGTTAATCTGACACTTCCTTAGTTTGAGGGATGTGTACTGATGTAGCCTGGAAATATATTTTGGAAATTGGAAAGTAACTGTTAGATGAGTTAAGTTTGCAGACATGCACTGGGGAAAATATGTAATGACCTGACATATTTTTCTGTCTTTATACACTGGGCAAAATTTGCTTTTACAGTGTGGGATTCAAACCTAGGCATAAGGGACAAAACATTTTCTTCCACAGCGTTGATTTTCCATCTTTAGCACAGATGAAGTGCTGCTAAGACATAGTCAGGAATTGTACATAAATACAGGTGACAGTTTGACCTGTCTCACATGTATGTGTGTGACCTGACAAGCTTATTGTATGTAGACCTGCTTGTGTATGTGTCTTAGTTAATTATGAAGGCTATGCAAGTCCAGGTAGCACAATGACACTTACAGAAAAATAGTCAACAGTATACCCTCAGTCATGCATCTGAAAACACAATAATGGTGTCTCATCCCTAATTCATATCAGCTCCACTGTCTAAAGTGTTATAAGTGAGAGTGCATATAAGGGGAAGTGGAACAGCAGTAAAAATGTCTGGAATGTTCTGTATTAGAACCCAGAACCATTTATATGGCAGTCGTACATTTACACCTGTTGCCACACGAATGTTGAAATAACACTTGTCTATTTTTCAGTTCATTGCTATAAACTGCAGTGTCACAACAGCAAAAGTAGGTTGCACACCCTATACTAGAACCCAGGATCATCTGTAGTCCAGCCTTACAATTAACACTGCTGCTACAGGACTAGTTATATAAAACTTCCTAATCATTGTTAAGGTCTGTGTGTTAACCACCATGCAACTCCGACTAGCAGATTTGTGCTGTGCCCATCTGAATTACCAGAATATATGTCTGGTTTCAGTTATTGGCTGTCTGAGTTCTATCTGCAGGTGTTCAATGGCTGCAGCTGCTGGGGAATCCTGCTAACCTCCATACAACATTGTTAAGTGCATTTGCGCAATGAAGTACAGAAAGTGTAGAAATGTATTGTTTTTTACCTTTGCCTTTTACAGATGCCCTGTTTGCAGATGTTCAGGCTGCAAATGAGATGAGCACAGTCATACCTGACATTCAGTTTTCTCCTTTTCCCATGTTTGTGCCAAGTGCAAACAGTGTCCCCCCCCCCAAAAAAAAAAGAAAAGAAAAAAATTGACAAGTAGTTGAAATGAGGAAAAGCAATATGACATATACATTAGAAAGTGTTAGTACACATGAGATATTTCTACCTAGGTCTGGATTGGAATTCTCATGCCAGTGAACCTTCAGAACACAGGAAGGGTGCCTTATCCCTCTTTGCCACACAAACAGCTGTGCAGTAAGGATCTGAAATCATTCTGCATGCAACAACTGCAACATTATCAACAGTAATATGAAACCATACAACTATTATTTATACATTTATTAATTTTGGATGTAGAACACTAAGTGATCACACAATCAGTTACAACTGTTGCTTGCAAATGTATAGCTTTGTCTTGATTGATAAAGTGTGTGAGCCTTTGTAAAATTGAATTCATAGCTATATGTTCTCTCAGGTCATCAAGACGTGCGGAAAAAAAAAATTCTCACTTCAGTGACTTCAAAATCATCAATCATTTGAGAACCTTGATTGTCATTCTGTTTAGTGGTATTTCTGGGTGATCTGGATAAAGTATCAGCAAGATAAAAAAGTTTGCCTTTCTTGCACACAAGATTGAAATTGTACTTTTGCAATCTCAGCATCATACATTGCTGTCTGGCTGGAGCTGAATGTATTGGCTTTCTCAGGGTTGTGGCTAATGGTTGGTGGTCTATTTCAATCTTGATAGGTCTACCATAAACTTAATCATGGAACTTTGAACATGCAAACACAATTGCCAGAAGCTCTTTCTCAATTTGGGCATACTGCTTTTCAGTTTGGGTAAGAGTTCTCAATGCATAGGCAACAGATTGACCCTGTTGAAGAATGACTGCACCAAGTCCAAATTTCAAAGCGTCACAGGAAAGTGTAACTGGCTTGTGAACATCATAGTATCGGAGTGTTGGCGAACTAGCAATTCTCTCTTTCAAGACATCAAATGCTCTTTGGTGTTGCTTTAACCAAAACCAGGATATATCTTTATGTGTCAGCTCTCTTGAGTGGCACTGAAAGTTGTCTCAAGTCTGGAATGAACTTGCCTAGTTGACCATGCCAAGAAAACGTTGCAGGGCTTGAACATTGTCTGGCGCTGGCATGTCAAGAATAGCTGTTTGCTGTGAAGGATCTGGTCGTAGGCCTGTACTTGTGAATAAATGACCAACATGAGGAACTTCTTGTAGCCTGAATTTGCCTTTCTCTGCATTGAGCTTAAGATTAACTTGACATGCCCTTTCTAGAACTTTTGTGAGGTTTTTGTCGTGCTTAGCTTCATCACGACCTCATACCAGTATGTCATCTACTATAATAGCATAAGGATACCCAGAAAAAAATTTGCTCCATTGCACACTGAAAGACTTCACTTGCGGAATTTATCCCAAATGACATTCTCAAAAATCTGTACCTGCCAAATGAAGTACTAAATGTAGTGAGCAATTATGATTTTTTTTTGTCAAGCTGAATTTGCCAAAATGAACTCTTTGTATCTGAGACAGAAAAATAGTGGCATTTGGCATCAAGGCTCCAATTTCTTCAATGGTGATGAGGTCTTTTTAGTGCTTTGTTCAAATCTTGTGCATCAATATATATTCCAGTGTCATCTGAGCTTTTCTTATGAGCTCCCCCCATGGAAGATATCCATTCTGTTGGAGTTTCTACTGGACAAATTGCACCTTGTCACACCATTTTATTTAACTCTGCTTTGACTCTATCCTGCATTGCTATTGGAACTTGACATGCTGGCCTGGTAACGGGACTGACCTCTGGGTCTAACTTCATGGAGTACAAAACTGGAAGTTTGCCTGGTTTGTCTTGGAAAATATCTGCATAGGTGGAAAAAAAATAGAGTAGTGGTCTTTTAAGCTAACGTGGTGGACTTCCTTATTAGAGTTTTTTAGCCCTAATAATGAATGAATGTGCCTCTTGACCACATAAAATAAGTCGTAGCTTCTTCCAGTTTGCTGGAAGTAACATGAAAGCACTACTGAGCTTCAGTTTGAATTTCTTCACCATAAGCAACAAGTTTTGCACACCTTGCCAAATCAACCCTTTCACCTTTACACACTCTCACAAATGTTTCTGCAGGCATAACATTGCACTTAGAACCTGTATCATCTTTGAGCTCTTTGGGTTTTCCATTTGTCTGAATAGTACAAAATACTTCATTCTTGTCCCTTAAATCAACTGCATTGACCGTTTAATGAAGCATTGACACACCATCAACATAAAGAGTAGGCTTATCACAGTCTAACTGATCAACTCGTTTCTTAAAATGTTCCCTTGTAATAAAAGAATGTGGGTCTTTTGATTTACAAAAGCTTTTGAAATGATTCCATTTATTACATTTGTGACATTGTTGACCAAAAGCTAAACATTTCTTAGGTTCATAGGTAGGTACTAGGCTATCTGTCTGAGGGCATTTATAAGCCTAGCCAGAGTGTGTCAGCTTTCACCGCCCCATTGATTAATTAACTGAGCCTCTGTCAAGAAGAGCCAATAAAGTGATCCCAGGGGTGTATTTTCTGTTACCCATCCACTCGTCAAGGTTTTTCTTGAAGAGTGTTAGTGAAGGTCTCTGCCTAATGTAGTTAGGAATTTTATTCCAAAGCATGGGGAGCCTCTGTGACAGGAATCTATATCTCCAGCATGTTCAATTTATTGTTGTGGTGAGGTTTAGCTCACTAGAGCGAGTGGCTCGCAGTGACTTGGATTTCTTTAGGTGAAGCATGTCCATCAATTCTGAGTTGGACATGGCTTTGTAAGTCAGGCAGAGATCAACTCTGAGTAAGCGATATGCCACTGAGTACAGCCGAAGTTTTTCAAGTCGGGCTGCATAAGACATATGTTTGAGGCCAGTAATCCTCTTGGTGAGGTACGTTTGTGGTCTTTCCAGCTGTTGGAAGTGTCTTGTGAGGTACATCCCAGATGGGGCATTGTACTCTATGATGGGTTTGATGAGTGACGAGTAGAGGGGCACTATAACCTCTTTATTTCTAGATGCAAACCCTTTAGTAATTATGGGCTGCATAGAAGAATTTCCTAACTACTTTGGCAATATGATTGTCAAAGGAGAGATTACTATCTTCCTGGGTCCCCAGATCTCTTATTACCTCTTCTGTATTAAGGGAGCTGCCACCTATGTGGTGGTAATTCATGGCTGTTTTGTTTTTCCCAAACGGGATGACTATGCATTTTTTGGCATTTAGCTTGCGACCATGACTTTGACACCAGGTGTCTGTCTCATTAAGGCCCTTTTGGAGAATGTCCATGTCAGCTGGAGAGTCAATTATGTCTCCCAGTTTGCAGTCATTGGCAAACCTGGTCAGCCATAGTTCTCCTGTGCTTGCCTTTACTTCTGATAAATATATGCCAAACATCCCAGGACCGAGCCTTGTGGACACCACTTGTGACTGGTTTAGAGTCGGACCTGGAGCCTGCTATTCTTACCATGTGAGTTCTGTCTGTAAGCCAGTTGGCAACCCATCTCGAGACGTAGGGGTTTATGTTCAGGCTGGTGAGTTTTTCTATAATTCCTGAGTGGGGAATTGTGTCAAAAGCCTTGGCGAGGTCAAGGTAGGCTGTGTGAACCACCTTCCTCTCATCTATGGCCTTGATGACTGTCTGGAAGAGGTCAACCAGGTTTAGTAGGCATGATCTGCCCTTAACAAAGCCGAACAGGGTCGGGTCAAGTGTTTGGAGGTTCCCAATGTCTTTGTTAATGAGTTCCATGATTATGCGCTCCATAGCCTTGCAGACCAGGCTAGTCAGGTTTATGGGGTGATAGTTACCAGGGTCAGTTGTGGCCCCTCGTTTGTGGAGCGGAATAACTGTTGCTGTGTGCCATTTTATGGGCACATAGCCTGTGGAGAGGCAGAGGTTGAACAGTGTGTTTAGGTGGGGGGTTAGTTTGTTCTGTAGTTTGTGCAAGACGCAGCCTGGGACACCATCTGGCCCCATTGACGCTGTGCTTTTGGCAGAGCTGTTTTCACCTGTGCGTTTGTGATTTCTGTGACACTACACTTTCCCGGTATTGTTGTGGGCCCTTTTGGGGGTGAGAGGGGGGTGGAGTTTGCACTGAATCTATCTACCAGGATGTTGGCAATATCAGTAGGTTCAGTATATTTTGTGCTATTTTGTACTAGCTCAGAGCATATCTGCGAATTGCCACTTAGATTCTTGACATAGCTAAAGAAGGCTTTGTGGTTATCTTTCAAATCCTTGGCTATTTTTCTTGGCTTTGTGGTTATCTTTCAAATCCTTGGCTATTTTTCTTTCAAAGTTAGCCTTGGATGATTTTATGAGGGACCTTAGTTTCTTACTGATACTGATCAGGGATGTCTTTCCTTCTTGGGATTTGTTTTTTTTTCTAAACTAGTTTCCTTCTTTTATTGTATAGCCTGTTTATGGCAGGGGTCCTTCATACTGGTTTCCTTCTCTTATGGGAGTGAGTCTTGGTTTTGCTAGGGATGGCACAATCCATGCATCCTTGTAGGTGCTCATAGAGTGCATTTGTAAAGGTTCCTGCATCTTGGGCACTGTTATCCTTTAGTGTGGGGCCTGTGAAACTTACCACCTCTCTCTTAAGTAAGGTGAAGTTTGCTATAGAAAACATTTTCACTGTTGGGGATGGTGGTGTGATGTGGACATCCAGAGTGATTAGTTTATGGACTGATCTAACCAGTGACGTGTTGACCTCTAGTGCGGAACACCTGTCACCCATGTTGGTGATGACCAGGTCCAATGTGTTTTCACCTTTGGTAGGGGAGTTTACCAGCTGATCCAGGGCATTTGAGTTGATAAATTCTAGGAAGCGCTGGACCAGGGAGTTTGTACTTGAGTAGTTAGTTAATGGAAGGGTAATTGAAATCGCCCAATATCAGGGTGTTCGGTAGGACCTTCATGTTTTCCAGTGTCTCCAGAAAGGCGGAGTGGTGGTTCTGGGTCATGGAGAGTGATCTGTAGCAGGCCACAATTTGCATTGCAGATTTACCCAATGTTAGTTGCACATGGATGATCTCAGAGGTATCATGCTGCGCCTCTAACCTGGAGGTGTAGGTATCCTTGATGAATATGGATACACCTCCTCATTTTGTGTTTTGGTCCATGTTCTGTGGCCAAAATGTGTGGTATGAGTTGTAGCCCGGTAGTGCTGGGGTGCTCTGTGGTGCCTTGAACCAGGTTTCAGTTACCGCACAGATGTCGACGTTCTCCATACTGAGGAGTGCTTTGAGCGCATGCATTTTGAGATTTAAAGTAGCATTGAGTAGCATAACCCCGTTTTTTTATTTGTGCTGTTTACAGAGGTGGGGTTGACTTTTGAGCCTTGCCTAAAAAAGGCACTATGGGGGCAGCAAGAGCCTTGGCCAGTATTCGAAACCTTGGGATGACAGGTGCAAGCCGTCTCTTGCGAAGCAACGAGGCTTGTCGAGCATGTCGTCCCAGGCTGACAGACACTGGATCCCCTTTGAATGACACCAGAAGCTTAGCCAATTGTTGAAATTGATCATTTTTTCTTTATACTGTGGTATCATTCTTGGTGAGGGCAGGATGCTACTCAGGGTCAGGGGTCATACCCACCTGGGCTACATGATCAGAGAGCTCTTCCATGTCTCTTTTCATGTACTCCAGGGAGGTACGTCTCAGGTCATTCACGCCAACATGAACAATGACAGGAGTCATATTTGTACTTGTTCTGGAGTGACCTGAGTGCTTGTGTTATGTGGCAGATTCTGGCTTCCGACAGGCAGCTAACAGTAACCTTCTTGTCCAGCCTAGTGAGTGGGACATCAGTGTGCCTGACTATAGAGTCGCCTATTACTAGTGTGTTAGGTATGTTATTTCACCTTAAGGGCTGTGATTGTGCGGCACACTGATTTTGTGTTTTGTGTGTTGTCTGGTTTGTGACGGGAGGTGCAGGTTTTTTGGGTGTCTGCTTTGGGGGTCTATGATGCTTTTGCAGGTTTTTATTTAGAGCCTCTGAGTATGATTTTAGGCCATGGTTTTAGGCCATTCCATAGTACTACCACAGCCTTACTATCCTTTACTGACTGTATCAATAATAACCGCAACAAAAATATTCTTTCCTCAGCATTTTTCATAGACCTGTCCAAAGCCTTTGACATGGTCAACCATCAACTTCTAATCCACCGATTGAAGTCCCTCTCTCTTGACCACCTAGCTATAAACTGGTTCACATCCTATCTGGAAAACCGAAAACAAGCTGTTCTTTGGAATAACCAACTTTCTGACCTCCTCCCCACCTCTATAGGTGTCCTGCAAGGCTCTATCTTAGGCCCTCTACTGTTTTCCATTTTCATAAATGACCTTCACCTAGCTACCCCAGATACAACTTGCATTCAATATGCAGACAACACTACCATCATTTGCTCTGGTTCCAACCAAACTGAACTTAATTTCCTCACACAAAAGCCTTCACCACTATAGAGCAATGGTTCTCTAACCACTGTCTTCTCCTTAACCCAAATAAAACTAAACTTCTGCTTTTGCACCCTCCCACTTATCTCCCTCCTTTAATTTCTCACTCTCATCTAATAATGGTGCGCTAATCTCTCCTGATCTCAGCACCAAACTCTTAGGAATTACAATTGATAACCAACTAAAATTTGACTCTCACATAAACTCCACCATAAAATCCACAAACAAAAACTAGGATCTCTCTATAGAATCAAATCTTTTCTGACTCCTGAAGCCAGAACCACTATAGCTAGAACTCACTTAATCTCTACCTTATTATATGCCTCCCCATATACACTAATCTTTCTAAGCATAATCTTAACAAACTAGCTACAGCATTTAACCACATTGCCAGATTTGCCACAAACTCTCCATACAGGACTCATCACTGTCTCAATCTCAAAAACTAGGCTGGCTGGAATTACCTCACCTGATACAATTCTACCAACTTACAATGGCCCATAAAGCCCTATACCACCCTGACAACACTCCAATGCTCTCCTCCTCATTAAATCATACAATAATCTGGGGAAACTGCGTTCCTCTAACAGAATGCTGATTCATACTTCCTTTTCAAATAACGTAGCTGGTGACACTATATTTTCTAATTCTGTTGGCAAAATATGGAATCTACTACCACAAAACCTTACTACCATAACATCACTCCCACTATTCAAAACTAACTTAAAACTATTTCTCACTAACCACTGGCTATGCTCCTGCAATAAGCCTGACTAAACAGCTTATTTGACTCTTTAAGCTAACCTTCTCTGCCTAATTTCCTAACTCTGTCTCTCCAGAGTATTTACTCACCATGTCTGAGTGCATTAGGCATTTTTTTCCTTTTCTTACATACTCACTAATATTTTTCAATTTTTCTGATCTCATAAATTACTACCCATCTGCTTTCTCTAACTTTACTTCTTTAGCCCTCTTCAATGTCATTTGTTATTTTCTGCATGATTATAGTGTGTTTTTTATTATTATTATTTAGTGTGAGCTTTTAATATTATTATTACCACTTAGATGAATAGCTTTTAGTAGTATGTTAGCGGAGCTTTTCTCCTCGGGCCTCCACTGAAAATGGACATGTATCCAGCTGGACTAGCCCGGTCAACAAATGTAAAATAAAAAATAAAAAAATAAAAAATGATTTTATGTATTTGTGTATTTTTTTGCCAGTGCTGGTTTAGTATGTCTGTGTGAGGCTGGAGGTGTGGTGCAAGTGTTAACCTTCTCCTCATGACTGCCTGTTCCAGTCTTGGGTGGAGAGAGCTTTGCCTCCAATTTATCTATATAATTGCATCTCTCGCATATGTTAATGTTTTGTGGTAGGAGGAGAGGGTAGCCTGTGTACATGAGGCAGTTGTAACATTGCCTTAGGATACCCAGGTTCACCAGCTGGACTTGAGAGTATACCTGAAATTGCCCTTTGGTCATGCCTGAATAGACAGATGAGCTGCTTAGTCGATGAGGGGTGAATAATGAGCCTTGCCCTGCTGGGCAATCAAGTGTCAGGATATATTAGTGCTTGCTATTATGTCTGAGCAAGTGCTGGACTGTAGGATGCTTTTTAAGTGCTTAGGTTAAGACTTAGACTACTTTCAAGGGAAAAACTGAAGAGGAGACTTGGTGGAGCTGGGAATAATTTAGCCCTAGCTAACCGGCGCTGCCCAGACGTGCAAAACCATGCAAACGTGGTTTTTACAGCAGGGAAATAAAAGAGATAGAAATTAGCCCAAAATGGCTTATAAACTACTAACTTCTGGGCTGGAGCCACTCCTCCAGGGACAGATGGCTGCTCAAAGCTCCCTCTCTTACAGGTGAACAGAGAAACCTCCTTCTATCCAAGTAAGGTATGGGCAACTCAGAAACGTGTAACACAGCCCTGAATTCAGCACTAGCATGAAAACTGGACATACTAGCTTAGAAAGGTGGGAAACAAGGAAAAATTATTTTGAAAAGATAAGCCAAAACCAATAAAAAAAAATACACTTAAAACAGCTTTAAACTACTACAAATAGTAAAAAATACACTTAAAACAGTTTTAAATTACTACAAGCAATCAGAAACGGCTTTTAAACAAATTACCCAGTTAACCAGTAAAAAACATCTCAAAACTGAGCCCTGTTCCTGTAGTCTTCAGTCAGACAAGTTCTAACTGCACACTCCTGCCACTGGGGTGCAGGGGAACCTTCTCCAAAAAAGAAGGCCTGGATTAGTGCTTGTTATACAAACAAAGCTAGATTCAGCAGGCCTGAATCTAGTTTATGCGACAGCAAACAAGGCAGACCAATTTCAGTAAGAAACAGTTCAAATATGCAGGCACTATAAGCCTTTAACCAGAAATTCCCAGCTCAGAAGGTTAGAGTCCAGCCTCTCCTCCCACAAGAGTGCAGACCACAAACCTTCTTAATGTAAAATGACTGGCCTTTGAATCCCAAGTACTTAAACCAGAACTAATACACTTTTAGAATAACAGACACTGAGCCTTCAATCAGAAGTTCAAACTTAGAAGGATGTAAGCTACCTGTCCAGCCACAACAGTGCAGACCTCAAACCTTAATGTAAAACAACTGGTCTGAAGCCCAAGTGCTTAAACCAAAAGGCTTAAAATGATAGTTATACTAAGCAGTAATAAATACAATTGAGTACTTTTAAGATGATGCAAAAGCAAAATAAAGGAATAAAGTAGGAAGAAACACAAATACAGTAAAAGCAGAAAAGTGCAATTTTTTTTTGAGTGAGCAAATGAGATGGGCCCAGGAGGAGTATCCAAATGCAAATTTACAGGAGGGGAGGGCAGTTTCAAAGCCACCAAGATTAACACCAAAACAAAAGCAGGGAGGGTGGGTGGGGAACTAACTGAAAAAACAGAGCCACAACTTCCAGCTAGATAGTATTCAAAGCAACATAGATCAATTTAAATGCTGCATTATTTGAAAAATGTGCAGATTAAATATTTACTTAAATTCACTTATACATCCAGTTGATTGCAGGTAGGTCTTAGCCAGCCAAAGCTCTGAGTTTAAGCAGAAAATAATCCAAAATGTACCACTTATATAAGGCAGAAACCGAATACCAATGAAGTGAAACTACCACCACTTATCACTGGCCATGCAGGAATTCTAACAAGCATTAACTGAAAAAACAGAGCCACAACTTCCAGCTAGATAGTATTCAATGCAACACAAATAAATCAATTTAAATGCTGTATTATTTGAAAAAATTGCAGATAAAGATTTACTTAAATTCACTTATACATCCAGTTGATTGCAGGTAGGTCTTAGCTGGCCAAAGCTCAGAGTTTAAGCAGAAAATAATCCAAAATGCGCCACTTATATAAAGCAGAAACTGAATATCAGTGAAGTGAAACTACCCCCACTTATCACTGGCTATGCAGGAATTCTAACAAGCATTAACTTAAAAAACAGAGCCACAACTCCCAGCTAGATAGTATTCAAAGTATCACAAATCAATTTAAATGCTGTATTATTTGAAAAAAGTGCAAATAAAGGTTTACTTAAATTCACTTATACATCCAGTTGATTGCAGGTAGGTCTTAGCCGGCCAAAGCTCAGAGTTTAAGCAGAAAATAATCCAAAATGTACCACTTATATAAGGCAGAAAATCAGTGAAGTGAAACTACCCCCACTTATCACTGGCTATGCAGGAATTCTAACAAGCATTAACTGAAAAACAGACACACAACTTCCAGCTAGATAGTATTCAATGCAACACAAATAAATTATTTTAAATGCTGTATTATTTGAAAAAAGTGCAGATAAAGATTTACTTAAATTCACTTATACATCCAGTTGACTGCAGGTAGGTCTTAGCCGGCCAAAGCTCAGAGTTTAAGCAGAAAATAATCCAAAATGTACCACTTATATAAGGCAGAAACCGAATATCAGTAAAGTGAAACTACCCCCACTTATCACTGGCTATGCCAGGAATTCTAACAAGCACTAAACTTTAACAAGCATTAACTGAAAAAACAGAGCCACAACTTCCAGCTAGATAGTATTCAATGCAAAACAAATAAATCAACTTAAATGCAGTATTATTTGAAAAAAGTGCAGATAAAGATTTACTTAAATTCACTTATACGTCCAGTTGATTGCAGGTAGGTCTTAGCCGGCCAAAGCTCAGAGTTTAAGCTCCCCTTTAGATTAATGACTTCCTCCACAGTTACTACAGTTGGCAATGAAACTTAGTTGGAGCCCATTCTTTGAGTGTTCTGACTCACTTTTATGCTTCACTGAGATGGTCCGAAGTCTGGAATGTGCTAGGAAGTTTTGGTGTTTACCAGTAGGTGCAGCAGGGGTTGCAGCTGCCATGTGTGCTTGGCCTGTTTCTTTTAACCGCGTGCTGCATACTATCAACATGAGCTTAATCACTGTGCCTTCTAGGCGTGTGCGTTTCTGCGAGCTCATATATCTGACTAATCTTAATGGCCTTATTCAAAGTTAAATTACTGTCACGAAGCAAAATCTTTCTCACAGCATCATTTTTATGCCACACACACAAGTCTGTCCTTTATTAACTCATCCCTTAAGCAACAAGATCTGCATGTTTAGCCTCATTTCTCAGGTCAGTTATATATGCTACAAAAGTTTCATCAAGCCTTTGATCCATTTTGTGAAATAAGTGCCTTTCCATTGCAACATTTGTCCAGGGCTTACACTTTTCTCTAAATTTACATTTTAAGAACTCTGGGTCCTCACTTGTCTCTGCCTGTACAACAATGTGATGGTTTTCCCCACCTATCCAACATAAATAGCAGGTGCATGCACAAATGAGCATTCCCTTTCTATAGCTTCAGACCCAGCTAAATTAAGTAGAGTAAATGCCTTTGTACAGTCATCTTTTATCAGAAAATGTAGCCTGTATGAAAATGTTGTACTCTTGCTCACACACACTCCAGTTCTCTGTCATATTACTGTCAAACACGTGCCACAAAGTATGCACAAATGCACTGAACATATGGCTCTTAGAATTATGTATGAACAAACAGTTCTATGAACTTGTAACAACATCCAAATGAACAATGAACTCTTCAAAATACTTTGCTTTGTGAAATGTGCTCTGTAATGGCTGTACTTTGCAAAATATCTTTACTGTAACACTGCACAAACATGCAAACACTTTATACACTTCTGACAACTCGGTTATATTTGCTTAATACGAAAATGCATATACTTTGCAAAAATGAGGTAGTTTCCCTTTATTTTATTCGTATTATGCAGTTCGGACTTTATTTCAAACATCTCCATAGTAATTTGAATATTTTATCAATATGCATATTTGTTTTATGCAAAAAGTATTTAGAGAGTTCTGTATGCCTTATTTCATATCATGTGAAAAAGAAATAGTGCTCAGCAAGTTTAACAACTAAAATTAGTTTTTAACCTGTTTTAAGAAATATGCACAGTTTTGGAATGGTCCACTGCTGTATATTCCACCACCATCTGGATAAGTGCCTTAAATCATTTTGCCAAGCTGTTTTAGACTTCATACCCCTTTAGTATGCTGGTTCTGACCTGTCCCTTTTTAGATATGCTGCTTTTGGTACCACGTCCTTTAGATATGCCGCTTCTGACACCATGTCACTCGTTCATCTCTAATACAAATAATAAGAAGGCTTGGGGTTTCGTTAAGATGCTTTAATATATACAAACACATCAGGATGGATAACAGCATCATTGAATACAAACAAATCCGATGAAGCGTACCTTGGCAGTACGTGAAAGCGCTTATCTTTTTCATATGTAATAAATCTTTTTTGTTTTTTCGTGGTGGTCCTTACTCGTTTTTATTTCTACATAAATACAAACAAACTAATTAACAAACAGTGTTTACGTACATATTTGTTCACATCTCAACAGCTAACTACAAAATAGCAGTCAGTACTTATACTCTAGTGCAAGTCCTTGGATAGCTTTTTAAAGGTATATACACTCATTGATCTACAATTCCCTTGGCATTACACACAATTTGGCAGTTAAGAGAGTGAAGCCCTTTCTATTAATGAAGAGCCTTTCCCGTTCCCCAGGTGGTGCCTTAATTTCTACATGTGCTCTATCTGTGGCACCCAGTACTTCAGGGTAGTGTGCAACAGGTTAGAACTTCTGCATATTTCTGTCCCTATCCTCAGGAGTACAGGGAAAATATATGTGGTCAGTAGCATGTTGGAGCATAGCATTCAAGAATTGATGGAGGATCCTGGATGCCGATACCTGTGACACCTCCAGCATGTCCCCTGTTGGTTTCTGAAAGGTTCCTGTAGCTAAGATTCTAAGTGCTTAAACATACCTTTATCTCCACTGGGATGGGTTCCCCTCAATTTGCCCTGGCTCTGAGCTGAGGACGACAGAGGTTGTAGAGTTCCTGTAGTGTGTCTGTATCCACCCTGTAACAATCTACAATTTCCGCATCATGTAGGTTGTGAAAAGTTAACCCGGGATCTTAAAACTCTTCAGCTTCTTGGCCATTGTCTTTTAGCAGCAGCAGCAGCATAGACTTCAGCCTGTTGCACATACACATTTAAAGCAACAGCAGCCCCTAACATTGTTTCTGTGTAAACACCTTTCTGTGGCTGTATTCCAATAGGAAAAAAACAGCACTGAGTCTACACGGTTGCTTTATAGCTTGTTGAATTACTCCTGCATCTTGGATTGGTTGATTAGCATGCAGTTCAACTACTTATGCTATAATTTGCATACCATGGTGTTTACCTTGTTTTGCACAGAAGTGCATGTCTCTACATAACGTGTAGAGCCGCTTATTGAATCCAAAACAGTGCAACGCACACATGGTGTAAATGGACATTGTAGGTTTTATTGACTCTGGCTGTATATTTGATCTGTAATGTTTGCAACTAAAATTATGTCAGTATGGTTTATTTTCATTTATATAAATCTGTGATTGCCTATGTCATAAATAATAATTCAGTAAAGATGTTTCTTATTTAAAAAAAAAAGATATGTAAAACCTAATTAATAGGGTTGTAGGGAGACAATGAGTCCTAACAAAAGAGATGCTATTGAGCTCTATAACTGGGAAGTAGATGCAACATCAGTTACATATGGAAAATGGAAATTAATATGCCATATGGTTATGTTATGTATTTTAGGTTTCTTACGTATTTGAAAAATCTGTTAAGCTATGGAAGAGTTTTAAGCCTTGTTTTTGGGGTGAACCGTCTGTGTTGAGGAAGTGTTATAGCAATGCAGTCAGTCTCCAAAGCAACAAATAATGTGCACCATGCATGAGGATTGCACAATGGTTGAATGCGTCCCATTGATAAAATATATATCTATATATATATATATGTCAAAAAAACTTCAGAATGAATAAATTAAGATGTCAACTGGTGATTAAATATAGGTTTCATTAACCTCACTTCTTTTAGAAAACAATATTAAGTATGTGATGTTTGATTGCTGAAGAAGTTGCCAGATAGTTCCCCTCATCTCTAATTAATTTTTAAAATCTTCTCCCCTAATGTCCAATCGTTCGTGATCCAAAACATAAAAGTAACATTTCTTTTATTTTTTACATGAAATAGTGCATTTATAGGTTCATAGTTATACACTAGGCTAATGATCACCAGGGCCTTTATAGGCCTAGCAGCACAACCCAGCCCAATTGCGTTCCCCTTGTAACATGTGCTTCTAAATTGAAGCTGTACATTAGGAGAGTTATGTTAGTCAGGAGGTTACTAGAAAGTTATGTTTAGGATTTGTTCATTAGGGAATGTTTACCATCTGCCTCTGTCTGTAGGAAACATGGGAGCCAGCCCAGGGGTGAGTTTGCAATTTCCCATCCAATGTTAGTTGGGGAATGTTTACTGTCCATCTCTAAGAGACATGGGGGCCAGACTGGGAATGACTTTACGATTTCCCAACCAATGGTCAAAGTTGTTTGAAGAGGGCTAAGGATGGACTCTGCTTCACATTGATGGGGAGCCTATTCCAGACCATGAGGATCCTTTGAGACACATATCTGTCTCACCAGCATGCTCTGTTTATGTAGAAAGCAAAGTTTAAATACCTGGATCTGGTGCTTCTGGTTAAAGCTCCATCAGGACTGGATTTAAGGATGCCTTATATGCTAAGTACAGATTGCATCTCAGCAACCTGTAGTACACCAGTTATAGAGACAGGTTTGTAAGGCAATCTGTATAGCACAGTCTTTTAATACCCTAGATTCTGTTGGTGAGGAACCACTGTGGGCATTCCTGTTGCATATATCTTACCAGGTTAATGCCGAAGGGGGCATTGTACTCAATGGTAAGTCTGATAATTGCCAAGTAGAGTGGTACTATAACTATCTTGGACATGGATGGCATATTCTTACTTATAAGCTGGGCAATATAGAATGATTTTCTTACCACCTTGTCTATGTCTTGGTCAAAGGCCAGATTACTATCTACATTTGTTCCCAGATCTCTAACTACCAGATCAAATCTTAGGGGTGTGTTATCAATGACGTAATTTACCTGAGTGGACATTTTCCCAAAAGTCATTATGATGCACTTCTTTGCTTTGAGTTTTAATCTGTGGCTTTGGTACCAGTCATTTTCATTTGTTTCTGTGTTAGGCCCTCTTACAGTATGTTAAAGTCTTGGGGATAGAAGTTATGATATCCCCCCAGTTTGCAGTTGTCTGCAAACTTGGTGAGCCAGAGCCTGATGCCCTTGGCATTAGACTTGACCTCCAAGAAGTATATGTTAAACAGAAGTGGGCTCATTATGGAGTTCTGTGGTACTCCGGTGGTGACCTGCTTCTTGGTGGAGATAGTCTCACCAATCCTAACTTCTTGGGTCCTACTGTGAGCCAGCTGGCAATCCAGTGAGTTAGTGTGGATTTATTGCCTAGTTTGATGAGCTTGTCCACAATATCTGAATTTGGTTATATTGATTGCCTTAGCCATTTCTAAGTAGGAAATATGCACTTTCTCCTTCATCCATCATCTTGGTTACCTTCTCAAATAAGTCTACCAGATTAAGTTGACATGACCTTCCCTTGACAAAACTAAACTGGTATTGGTCCAGTGTCTGCAGGTTGCCAGTGTCTTTATTGTTTCTATAATTCATTACATGACTTTACATATTAGACTAGTAAGACATATTCCTCTCAGATTCCTTCGCCACTTGACTATGGTTCTGAGGAAGAAGACTCTATAGTCTTGACTCTCCTTTTGAGGAGATTTCATTTGGTGACTCTACTTCCAGAATTATGGAAATTTTCAAATGGGACTGTGCCTAGGTGTCTGATGCTCAGAAGAGGTACTATGAGCTTCTACAGATGGAGTCGCCTAGGCCCTCTGCTATTTCTCATGTTCTTGCCTCCTTGCTGGATGTGTTTTCTACTGCTTCTCAGGGTCCTTTTCCCCAGCCCCCTGCTCCCAAAACACTAATAGGTTTTATAAAGTGTCTGATGACTGCAAGTTTCTTTATAAGTGTCCCTCTGCTGACCCCTTTTTCTGGTGTTAGTTGCTTCTGATAACCCCCTCCAGTTGTTGCCTTCTCTAAGTTTTTTGCATCTGATAAGGATAGCAGAACCATAAAGAGGCTGAGTAAGAAAGTGCATACTTCTGCCACCCTAGCCTTTAGAGCTGTTGACTGTCAGACACATATGACCAGGTACATTTTTGCTCTTCTGTCTCAGGCATGTCAGGCTATTTCGTATCTCACTGATTTTGAGGCCTCTGCTCTTGCCTCACTAGGGATGTCCTCCCAAGCAGCTCGTCATTCCATTAAATAATCTTAAAATTTTAGATGTGAAACTGCTAAAAATTAAAAAAACTACAATTGGAAGTTAATTACTTCCAAGAATGCTGTAGACTATGTGTGGTACCTAAAGGACTTCGACACTATACTTACCCGACCGGTCTGATTGCAAATTCAGCATTCCATCTCGAATTAAAGACTTTATTTGATGAACAGGGTTTTGCACTCATGAACTGTATTATTAAACATTATAATTTACAAATAACTGAATTATCTAAAGTAGTCGCTGAATTGAATACTATGATTTTTAATCACACAGACTTCTTCAGATACAAGTTCGAATACGATAGAATTTTTAATTCTATTGACCAGCTCATGTTAAAACTCAAATTCAATAAAGTTAAAAAACTTAATAGAGACAAAGCAGCATATGGAGATGGGAAAGCATATCCAAACCCACCAGGGTCACAAACTGGACTTGCAACCATTCAAGTTAATGAGCCTACCTTTATGCTATCTCAGCAAGATAATTTAGATTTTAGTCAAGAATTTGAAAACGATTACTCTAGCAGTAGAGACACTAATCCCAACAATAATAATAATAATACTTGGGCAGGGCGGCTCAGAAACGGAAAACAAAGGAGGTACAATGAAGAACAGTCAAATGGATACTTCTCGGATAGAACACAACATGAAGGCAACCATAATAATATTGATTTAGGTGCTATTCCTAAAAGACAATTCAACAACAACCAGCACCTAGGAAATAATCATAACATTCAGAATCAAAAAAACAAATTTCGCCCTTACAACAACCCGAAGAGATAGGACATGATGGCACTGGGCCGGATATCATTCATAATTTAGTGGGCGATTTCAATATTTACAACTTTTCATGTATCGAAATAAATCCTTTTCTGATTGAATTGTTTGCTAAAGGACAAACATTTGTACCTAGCAAACATATGGACTTGGTCCAAACCATTAAGGACCTGAAATTATTTGTAAGAAAACTAAACCTGAATTTATTACTAGGAGACTCTACAGCTATTACTAATCCACTTAGAGTAGTTAGTGACTATAATCCAATTTTACACCCTACACTTCAAATGTTTGAACAACTCATGGAACTGTATCATTAAAACAGAGTTTCCTCTACTTGTCTCCAGTGGACGTTTGTTTGCAGTTCGTTTGGATTATCAGTTTGTCTTTATACTACAGTTTGTTTCTTCGTGTATACTATGGCATCTAACGACCCTGGTGATGGTGAGGACTGTACATCTCCTATACTGCTCACTTCTAATTCAGAAAGGAATGGCGAGGAAGAAGTAAATTTGACAGCTTTAATTTTAGCGTTAACCCAGCGAGTTGACCTTTTGACAACAAGACTGGATTCCCAACTAACGGCTTTCAACGGTAATAATTTGAATACCGTAGATACATCGGACCCCCTAGGATCTATACCTCTCGGGCAAAGGACACCACCTGGCCTAACAGCACGGAGTACCGGCAACAGCTCAACAGCACGGAGTACCAGCAACAGCGGAACGAACCAGTTAGTAGATAGTGACTTTCACCGCCAATTGAGGGAAGATAACATGAACCCTAATGGCAATTACACACTAAATGATAACTTGCCTATACAAATAACAGGCTCTTTGAACCTGGATTCAACTAACCATTTATGGGATGCCAATAATGGAACCGGAACAACAATAACTGCTCAAAACAGCGTTAGAGAGCTTATTGGAGCTCCAACATTTCAGGACTGGAACCTTAACACCAGAAATTTCACTTTCAGTGAACAGACCACTTTGGAGCAACCGGCCGACAACGCTGACTCACTCGAGGTTAGTGAACAAACAGTTACCAATAATCTTAAAATTTTAGATGTGAAACTGCTAAAAATTAAAAAACTACAATTGGAAGTTAATTACTTCCAAGAATGCTGTAGACTATGTGTGGTACCTAAAGGACTTTGACACTATACTTACCTGACCAGTCTGATTGCAAATTCAGCATTCCATCTCGAATTAAAGACTTTATTTGATGAACAGGGTTTTGCACTCATGAACTGTATTATTAAACATTATAATTTACAAATAACTGAATTATCTAAAGAAGTCGCTGAATTGAATACTATGATTTTTAATTACACAGACTTCTTCAGATACAAGTTCGAATACGATAGAATTTTTAATTCTATTGACCAGCTCATGTTAAAACTCAAATTCAATAAAGTTAAAAAACTTAATAGAGACAAAGCAGCATATGGAGATGGGAAAGCATATCCAAACCCACCAGGGTCACAAACTGGACTTGCAACCATTCAAGTTAATGAGCCTACCTTTATGCTATCTCAACAAGATAATTTAGATTTTAGTCAAGAATTTGAAAACGATTACTCTAGCAGTAGAGACACTAATCCCAACAATAATAATAATAATAATACTTGGGCAGGGCGGCTCAGAAACGGAAAACAAAGGAGGTACAACGAAGAACAGTCAAATGGATACTTCTCGGATAGAACACAACATGAAGGCAACCATAATAATATTGATTTAGGTGCTATTCCTAAAAGACAATTCAGCAACAACCAGCACCTAGGAAATAATCATAACATTCAGAATCAAAAAAACAAATTTCGCCCTTACAACAACCCGAAGAGATAGAACATGAGGGCACTGGGCCGGATATCATTCATAATTTAGTGGGTGATTTCAATATTTACAACTTTTCATGTAACGAAATAAATCTTTTTCTGATTGAATTGTTTGCTAAAGGACAAACATTTGTACCTAGCAAACATATGGACTTGGTCCAAACCATTAAGGACCTGAAATTATTTGTAAGAAAACTAAACCTGAATTTATTACTAGGAGACTCTACAGCTATTACTAATCCACTTAGAGTAGTTAGTGAATATAATCCAATTTTACACCCTACACTTCAAATGTTTGAACAACTCATGGAACTGTATCATTAAAACAGAGTTTCCTCTACTTGTCTCCAGTGGACGTTTGTTTGCAGTTCGTTTGGATTATCAGTTTGTCTTTATACTACAGTTTGTACCTTCTCAAATAAGTCTACCAGATTAAGTTGACATGACCTTCCCTTGACAAAACTAAACTGGTATTGGTCCAGTGTCTGCAGGTTGCCAATGTCTTTATTGTTTCTATAATTCATTACATGACTTTACATATTAGACTAGTAAGACATATTCCTCTCAGATTCCTTCGCCACTTGACTATGGTTCTGAGGAAGAAGACTCTATAGTCTTGACTCTCCTTTTGAGGAGATTTCATTTGGTGACTCTACTTCCAGAATTATGGAAATTTTCAAATGGGACTGTGCCTAGGTGTCTGATGCTCAGAAGAGGTACTATGAGCTTCTATAGATGGAGTCGCCTAGGCCCTCTGCTATTTCTCATGTTCTTGCCTCCATGCTGGATGTGTTTTCTACTGCTTCTCAGGGTCCTTTTCCCCAGCCCCCTGCTCCCAAAACACTAATAGGTTTTATAAAGTGTCTGATGACTGCAAGTTTCTTTATAAGTGTCCCTCTGCTGACCCCTTTTTCTGGTGTTAGTTGCTTCTGATAACCCCCTCCAGTTGTTGCCTTCTCTAAGTTGCTTGCATCTGATAAGGATAGCAGAACCATAAAGAGGCTGAGTAAGAAAGTGCATACTTCTGCCACCCTAGCCTTTAGAGCTGTTGACTGTCAGACACATATGACCAGGTACATTTTTGCTCTTCTGTCTCAGGCATGTCAGGCTATTTCGTATCTCAATGATTTTGATGCCTCTGCTCTTGCCTCACTAGGGATGTCCTCCCAAGCAGCTCGTCATTCCATTAAATGCAGTTATGTTGCAGCTGATGCTTCATCTAGGACTTCTGCTTTTGGTTCTGTTTTGAGGTATTCCTGGATCAGACTTCAGCCTTTATCTGATGGTATCAAGGCTATACTGATGGATGCTCCTCTGGGTAGTAAGCATTTGTTTGGTGCTGCTGCTGCGGAGTTGTTGAAGTCCCTGCAAGAAAAGGACAAAGCCTTACAGGAGTTGAAGCATATTTTTATTTCCCCTGTACCCAGGTTTCAGACTGCCTTTGTCTGTAGACAGTCTTGCCCTCGCTACAAAGGTAAAAAGGGTGGTAGAAGGGCTCCTCCAGCTAAGGCTACCCAAACCCCTTCAGCTCAGAAGCCTCCTTTTCCTGACAAACCAGGTGCTGTGTGACTATCCTTGCCCTGCTCTTCTCAGTCACATTCTTCTTTCTCTGTCCCTTCATGTTTGGCTAAATATCACCCAAGACTCATGGGTTCTTTTCATAATTTGCCAGGGTTATTACATGGTTTGAACCCCCCCCCCCCTTTTGGGCAGTCCTCAGCCTCTTCAGGAACAATTACCATTTTTTTATAGAGGTGCTTCAGGGCCTGTTGGCTCAGGGAACAACTCAAGAAGCTCCAACCCCTCAGAGGCAGATGGGGATTTACTCCAGAATGTCCTTGGTCCACAGGAAAGGAGGCACCTGGAGACCCATTCTGGGCATATCTCTGCTAAACACCTTTTTGAAAGTCCCTTCAAACCTTGTTTCCTCTGCTATTTCCTCAGGCTTTTCTAGTTTCCCTGGATCTCAAGGATGGTTATCTACACATTCCTGTTCATCCCCTTTTCAGGAAGTTTATACATTTCTCTTTTGCTTCCTGGTATTTTCAGTTCTCTGCTTTGTCCTTTAGCCTTTCTCCTGCCCCACAGGTCTTCACCAACCCTCAACTTTACCTATAGGAAAGGAGTGAATGTAAAGAATTTGTTAGAAAACGAGAAGTTAAACACCAAATGGGGTAAGGTAGGAACATATAAATATGGTTGCTACCCACAATGTCACTTTTTGAAAACTGGTGAGATTGTTTATGTGAAAGATAGGAGTAAACCTATTAATAGTAACAGCTTTGCAAATTATAACACCGACGGGGTGGTCTGTATAGCACTATGCAATAAATGTTCATCATTCTATACAGGAAAAACTGAAAGAAAATTAAAAGCTAGGATGTATGTACGAACATGGTTATGATATTAAGACCAAAAAGTGTAATAATGCTTTATATAGACATATTATGGTTTGTCATGAAGCCATTTTCCATGGGGGGGGGGGGGTCCATGGGAGACTAGATTAGAATGCAGGGAGCTGTAGTGGCAATTAATTTTGGAAGCCACAAAACACCCAGGTCTGAATGATACAGTCTCCTGACACCCTTTTTAAAACTGAGGGCAGCTAAACTTTAATCTTCCAATTTGGCTACTAGATGGCAACATACGATTGTTTTAAAGGAAAGCTAATAAAATGTTTGAATAAATGAATATTTTTTCATTTTTCATATTTCTATATTGTGTGTGTTTTTTAACATGGTTTAATTATATTTGATATATATGTAGATATTTATTAATTTTTTTTATCTTGAGCTTGGATATTCATGCATTATTTTTTTATATATTGGTATTTGTTTTTAATTGGGTGGTTGGTAATTAGTTACGGTGCATTAACAGGCACAATGACTAGGTATGCATACATCTGAGGAAGACGAGTGTTTGACGAAAATGCGGTGAAACATTGCGTTTTGCATTAATGTATGTGGATTTTTTTGTGGTATTTGAAATAAACTTATCCGTACTCAAGAGAATGGGTCATCCTTCGGAAGTACTAATTTTTTTGGTCTTCACCAAGTGACTCACTCCTGTGATTGCTTTCTGAAGGTTAAGAGGGATACAGCTTACTTGGATAACCTGTTTATTCCGGTCTCCTCTCCAGAGATTTTACTTCAGCGACTACAGTTTGCTGTCTCTCACCTGCAAAGCCTAGGGTATAGTGTAAATTTCCAAAAGTCATTCCTGACTCTGTCTGAGGACCATGTTTTTGGGGGTGCAGGCTCCAGACTGTTCCAGTGCTGGCATCCCTGCCTCCTCCCAAGGCTTTAACTCTCGCTGCTTTCTTTCAGTCTTTTCTTCCTGTGGCCTCAGTCGCAGACAGAGAATTTCTGAGGGCTCTGGGTTTCATGGCTTCCACCATTCCTGTGCGCCAACTAGCCATGCTCCACATGAGAAAGCTGCAGTGGTTTCTAAAGTCAGTTTGGCTTTAACATTCACATCCTTTAGATTTTTTAGTCCCTCTTCTTCCATGCCTCAAGCTGGAATTTCAGTTGTGGATTCATCAATTGTTCTTCAACCCAGAGCTTCCTTTTCATCCTCCAATCCCATCTCAGGAACTTTTCACAGATGCCTCAGACATGGGATGGGGGCCTTCTTCAGCCATCTGTGGATGCAGGACCTTTGGTCTCTTTGACCAAAGAAAGACCATATCAGTGTCAAAGACGTGAGAGCTCTTCTGCTGGCTTTTCAGGCTTTTCATTCTCTCTTCCTTCCAAGGCCCCTCAAGATTCTCACAGGTAATACCACAGTGATGTATGTCAACAATCAAGGGGTGGATAAGGTCTAATCTCCTAGGCAGGTTATCCCTTCAGGTTTGAGAGATAGCTATCCAGTATCAGGTGATCCTTCAGGCAGGTTACATTTCCTCATATCAGAACATAGTGGCAGATTCTCTGAGCAGATCCATAACACAATCTCATGAGTGGATGCTTCACAGCAATATGTTTCTGGGCATTATCCACCAGTGGGGTACTCCCCAAGTAGACCTATTTGCCTCCCGTCTGAACAGACAACTTCCTCCGTTTTGTGCCAGAGTATCATGCTGTCTGGCCTGGAAGGTGGATGGCCTCTCTTTTTCCTTGTAAGGGGATGTTTCTTTATGCCTTCTCTTCCATTCCAAAATTCCTATTCAAGATAAAACAGGATGCTCCTAAAATCTTGCTGGTAACTCCCTTTTGGCCAAGGCAATCATCACAAGTTACTTCACAGGGTAGACTTACTCACACAATGCAAGGGATCTCTCATCATCCCCAGCTGCCAACTCTTCAACTGACATGGTGGGTGATAGGGTATTGATCACTTACAGGCACCTTTTTTTCTAAGGATGTGCTTTAGGTCCTGCAGGAGGCCAGGAAACCCACTGCTAGGAAATTTTACTTTTCAAAATGGAAGAGGTTTTCTGTTTGTTGTTTTCCTCATAACCTGGATCCACTTACCGTGGATGTTCTTTTGGTTCTCTCTTATTTGTATGAATTGCTCAATGCTGGGTTGGCATATTCTTCTGTTAAGGTCCACCTATCAGTTATTTCTGCTAGTTTGCTTTTGACTCCCCCTTTAGCCTCTAGAGTTGAGGCCAGTTTCTTAGAGGTGTCTGTCACATTAGGCCTCCCAGGAAACCTGTCCCTCCTTCCTGGGATATTAATTTTGTTTTAGAAGAATTGACTCGGGCTCCTTTTGAGCCTGCTGCTTCAGCTTCCTTACGGAATTGTTCTTGGAAGACTGTTCTTTTGGCCCCTACTTCTGCCAGATGGATGTCTGAGCTGCAAGCCCTTATGGCTGTTCCTCCTTTTTTAGTTTTCCATAAGGGCAGTGTTTCCCTTCGTACTAATCCTTCTTTTATGCCCTAGGTGGTTAATGAGTTGTCTGTTAATCAGTCTAATCAGTCTATTCATTTTCCCTTCTCTACAGTCTGCTAGTGAGGTTTTGCACACTTGGATTTGCATAGACAATTCAGATATTATTTGGATAAAACTAAAGCATTTCATAAATCTGAACAGCCTTTTGTTTCTTTTCATCCTAGGTTTTTGGGTTTGGTTGTTTCCAAGCAAACCATTTCTACTTGGCTATCTAAAGCCATTTCTTTTTGCTATTCTTTCAATGGGAAGAGCCTTCCTTCTTCTGTTAAGGCTTATTCTACTAGGGTTGTGCTTTTTTCAAGGGTTTGGATACTATTTTTATTCTTTAGGTAATTACCTGGACGTCTGCATACCTTTACCAAGCACTGTAAGTTGGATGTGATTTCTAGGGCCAAAGCTGGCTTTACAAGGGCCATTCTCCATCCCTTCCTGGAGGGCTCTGCTGGCCCTTCCTCCTTCTCCCAGTCTTCTTCCTGAAGTTTGTCACTCTCCCTATTGTAAAGAATACTGGAACAGTGATATGGAAGGACATAGTACAGTTGTGTAAGATCTTACCATAACAGTAGATGTTCTTCCCTTCTGTGTTGCTATTCCCTCCTCCCCCTGGTCCTTTTTCCTTCTGGATGTTCTTATTACCTACTAATGTCCTCAGACTGTCATTCCTACTGGGGCTTTTGAGTTGTAAGGATGGTACGTCCAGACGTCACCTTTATGCCCTACGCCGTGTGCAGGGTGCATTCATGTGATGTATGGCATACCCTATACAACCTAAGGGGTTTTGTATACTGTCTGGACATTAGGCTAGTCTTGGCAGGGGATCCTTATTGTAAGGCATACTGCAACAGTGAAGGGAAGGACATCTACTGTTATGGCAAGATCTTACACAACTGTGCTTTCATATGTAAAACCTGACAGTCTATGCATACTGATGATATTACACTGCACGTACCTCTCTGAATTAAAATAAATAATCATATACAACCCATGTAGGTGCTATTTTAATCAAAACTGTTTGTAAATGATGAAATTTGTGTCAAGATTGTCTGAATAATGGAACTGTTCATAAACAAAACTTGCTGTAAGTGATGAAGCAATCCAGATGATGTCCAGGATGTCTGTAGAATGGAGCTTTTCTCCCCAGGCCTCCACTGTAAAACGGCACTCCTCACCCAGACTTTCCCGCTAATCAATTACTTAAACTGTTTTCACAATATTTAACATTTACTAGTTTGAATTTCATCTGCTTGGTTAAGGGGTTTGTGATAAAACACTAATAAAAGCTGAATTAAGCTGAGCTGATTTTCTTATTTGAGCTGGTCAGTGCAGCTGATTTGAAATACTTGTCTTAGAAGGCTGTTTATAGTTGTTGAAAATTCAGCAAAGAGAATTTCAGAACTATAAGCCTCATTGTGTAAATAAACATGCACAGCTCTCCATAAAGAGAGGATGTCTAAGAACAGATCCCTCCTTTTTTGCACAAGGAAGTGTCTGTCTGAATTTTTCTTGATGTTCGTCGTATTGATCTCTGCTGCCGTAGCCTTAGCTGTATAGGTTATACCCTGCCAAGGGAATAACAGCCAGCCAGCTTCCAAAGCTTCAGAGCATCTTTCACATGCACAAACTGTCAAGCAGCTCGAATTGAGCTGACTAAAAGACAAATATGGGCATAAAGCCCTTCAGAGTGCTTTTCTGCCACAGAAAAGTATGTTCTTTTGAGGCTTTCAAAGTTCAACGGTTAGCTTGTGCGTGCGTCTCTTTGCTGGGCATACAAGTTCCGTTTGGGGAAAAAATTCCCTTTTCTTAATTTTGTTGTTTTATTATTTTCATTTTCAGAAACGTTATTTCAAAGGTAGGAGTGTTGTGTTTTAACATACTATCTGGAGACTGTAATGTAGTTTTAAATGGAGCACTTGTTTTTTCTATTAGTTTAAAAATAATGTGAAGTAAATTGGAAAATATTTTTTCTGTGAAGTTTTGTTTATTTTTCTTTTATGGGGCTGACATAGTGCTTTAAAGTGCTTTTTGCTGTGTTTTTTTTTTCTGTCATAAAAGTCATTTTTGTGGCCTGGTAGTGTTTACCGAAAATTGCTGCTTGTCTTCCCCGAGAAAGAGGCAATATTTTCAGCTTGACCATGAAAGAGGCTGGTTAGTCTTTCTTCCAGCCACAAAAAGAAAAAGTTAAGCAAACAGCCTTTGCCACCACAGCAGGCTAACAGTTTGCCTCAGCTGTAGGTTGGTGACTCTGTTGTGGTCATTTATTTTACCTCAGACCACTCATCTTTACCCCGGATCTCTCTAGTGTAGCACCTACAACCATTATGGACCAGAGGTTAGCCACATCTTCTGTGGCTGTTGGTGTCCCCTCAGTGGCATTTTTTTTTCTTTTTTTAACTCCTTGATTGAATTACCACTTATTACATAGCAAACCTACATTTATATAGAATTAATCAAACCACAGTAACAAGTTCACATTTACAAACATTATAGATGTTATTCATTTCCTGTCTTCTCTTAAACCTCATTCCTCCTGCAAAACATTTTTCTGCATATAGTGCTCCCACAATTTCCTTTTTTATTTATATAATTTACTCAAACCATTTTCTAAATGTCTCACCTCCTGTTCTTGCATCTCTGTTACAATATTCACTACTTCAAATATTATAGGTTTAGATTTAGATTTACATTTCCTAGTAATGGCTTTTTGGCAGCCATCAGAATTAAACTTAAGAAGGTCTTACTATGTCTAGACAATTCAGATCCTGTATCCCAGCTCAAAAGAAGTATTTCCTTAGTTACACTCATTTGCTGGCCCAGTATTCCCAACAGAATACTCTGTAGGGAATTTTAAAGGCTGCCAGCTCACACTCCTAAAATATATGTTCCCAGTTAACTGTTTTCTACCGCATCACACCTCCAACGTTTGCTATTTACTTGAGGAAAAATTATTTGGCATTTGCTTGGGTTATAAAAGTATCTATGCAAACACTCCAGGCAAAAATCTTCTAGACTTAGTTGTATAATTGGGAGCCATACATATGTCCTTCCATTATTTCTTTGTGAATTGCATGTCTAATCTGTCTTCCCAAGCTTTTCTGACCTTTTCTAATCGATTCCTATAGTTATTGTGCAATATTTTAATTGCGCTAATAATTATCCCTTTTTAACAGCAGCACAAAAGTCTCCATTAGTACTTTCTGGAGGCACGAAAGCCTGCTACTAGGAAATCATATATTAGAGAATGGAAAAGATTTTCTAGTTGATGCTAACAAAATAACCAGCACCTGTTCAGGACTAGTTGATATCCTTGTGTACCTAAATTCAGTTAAAAACTCAACCAGTTTGTGTCTTTCATTTAGGATTCCCCTATTCCTTTCTCTTTGTTTGTACTCTAATTTCAATCCCTGATAGGGAAGGCAATCACTAGCTTGCAATCCAGATGTCTTCTTGACCTGTTCCCATTCTATTACCTTTCTTTCTCTAATTATTTGTCTCCAGTACCTTAGTTCCATTTCTAGCTTCCGTCAGTAAATTCCAACCCCCTCTTGTCTATCCTTTGTACCCCTAATTGTAGTCTTCCATATTTGCAAAATTCCCCTTCTCCATTCCAGTGTTCCCTTAGTTCTTAGTGTACTTTCTGCTCTTTCATGAATATAATATTCTGTACGTCTGTTGTTTTTTTCCTTAAGGATCTGTGTCCAAAATCCCTTTCTTTCCTTATTTCTTCAAATAACCCCCTGCTTCATCATCCCTTTCCTCTTTGAATTGTAGCTTTTTGCTTCTGTTATGTGTAAGACCGTTCACTGTGTGCTCTAAAATATGTCGTCAAATCAGGTAATCCTAAACTTCTTTTTTAACACCTTTATTGAATTGTCACTTGTGACACAGGCAAATTTACATTTGTATAAACTTAATCAAACTGTATTAACAAGTTCAAGTTTACAAACGTTATACCTCACAGATATTGCTGTATATCATATAACCTAAATCAAGACATATCTTTATTCAAGTTGAAGTATTTGTGATTACTCTATGAAAATATTTGTTTTCTTTGTGAAATGCAATAAAGTTGTTTAAAAAAAAGAAATATCTTTATTAAACCATACAGTTATATAAATGAAAACAAACCACACCAACACAATCCTAGTTGCAGGCATTTTATATCACAAACCATACTAACACATTCCTAGTTGCAATCATTATACATCACTTCTACCCAGTCATTTTCATTCAAACATTACATAGCTCGTTTAAGTCTTGCCTTCTTTTAAACCTCGTTCCTCCCCTATATGTATTGTTCCCACAATTCCCACTTTTTCCTGTCATTTGCTCCTATCGTTTCCTAAAGATCTCATTGCCTGTTGTTTTATATATTCACTACTTCTAGTGTTGTAGTTTTAGATTTTGATTTCCATTTTCTAGTAATTGCTTTTTTGGCAATTCCATTTCTGTATCATAGTTCAGAAAATTCTGCCCACCCAGCATCTCTAACAGTGCATCCCTCAGGGAATCATTGAATTCCAGCTGACCACACTCCCAGAAAATATGCTCCCAATTGCCCCTTTCTTCCCCATCACACTTCCAACATTTGCTGTGTGCATGACAAAAAATTCTCTGGAGTCTACTTGGGGTATAAAAATATCTATGTAAAAATTTCCAAATAAAAATCCTAAATCTTCTAGATTTTGTTGCATATTTTGGACCATACATATATCCTCCCATTGTTTCTTTGTGAATTGCTAATCCAGATTCTCTTCCCAATCCTTTCTAATCTCCTCTGATTGAGTCTTATAGTTGTCATGCAATACTTTATATACTCTACTAATTACTCCTTTTTTTAATGGCAGCTTCTGTTCTAGATGCTACTAAAAACTCTACCAGTGCTGGTCTTTCATTTAGAACCCCCATATTTCTTTCTCTTTGCCTATACTCTGATATCAATCCTTAATAGGAAAGGCAGTCTCTAACCTGCAGTCCAAATAAATTCTTAGCTTCTTCCCATTCTGTCATCTTTCCCTGTCTAGTTATTTGCTCCCAACACCTTGGTTCCTTTGCCAGTTTTCTCTAATAAATTCCTGCCCCCTCTTGCCTATTGTCTGTATCCCTAATTGCAGTCATCCCTATCAGTAGAATCTCCTTTCTTCATTCCCATGCTGGCTTAGTTCTTAAGTTGCTTTCTTCTACTTTATAGATATAATATTCTGTATGATTATTGTCATTGTCCTTAAAGGCCTGGATCCAAAATCCCAGTCTTGCATTGTTTCCTCAGCTTCCCCCCTGTTTTATCATCATCCTGTTCCGTGTTGAATTATAGTTTTCTACTTGGGATGGGTGGCCACGGTGGTGCAGCAGTTAGTGTTGCCACCTCACAGCAAGAGGTTCTCTGGTTCGATTCTTGGCTGGGGTGCCTTCTGTGCGGAGTCTGCATGTCCTCCCTGTGGTCACGTGGGTTTCCTCCGGGTGCTCCGGTTTCCTCTCACACCCCAAAGACATGCAGTAGGTGGATTGGACACTCTAAATTGGCCCTAGGTGTGAGTGTGTGCCTTCTGTGGAAGTTTGGGCGCCGGGCTGGCAACTTGACACCGTAAAACTCCACTGCCAATCATGAGCAGACAGATGATCCGCTGTGGCAACCCCTAACCGGGAAAAGCCGAAACAAGAAGAAGAAGACGACTTGGAATATGTATAGGAGCCTTAACAGTGTAGCTCTGAAATACCTCTTCAAATTGGGTAATCCCAATCCATCCTGTTCTACTGGAAGAATCGGTTTATCCCACTTGAATCTTGCCATCTTCACCTCCCAGATAAAGTATTCAGCTCTTTATTAATTGCTATACACAACTTCTCCTGCCTGACCTATGTATAAGACTAAAGGGACTATAAACATTTTAACAATTTGTATCTTACTATCCATATAACAAAGCTTCCATTTTCCATACTTCTAAATACTTCATTTTATCATGTCCCCATAAATATGGATTTTACTGAACCAATTCATATGTGGGTACATAATTTACCGCTATTGCCTTTGTTTAACTTCATTCATTTGGTATCCTGGAAAGATATGAAACTGTCTCAGTAAGTTTCACAATACTGTAATGTCTCTTTCTGGTTTTGTCAGGTGTAAAATAATACCATCTACAAAAAGAGCCAGCTTTTGTTGACTACCATACCAATTATATCCTTGAATTTTTGAGTCCCTTATTTTCTTTGTCAGTGCTTCTAAATATAGTGCAAATAAAAAAGGGGAAAAAGTGCATCCCTGCCTGTTTCCTCTGCTCAAGCAGAAATTATCAGGGACAACACCACCCACTTTAATTTTTGCCTCCAATCCCTCATACCTTATAATGTTTTTCAGGAAATGCAAATTTGTCTATTGCTCTGCTCATAAGTTTAAGGTTAATGTGTCAAATCTTTTCTCTACATTAAGACCCACCAACAACAGTGGTATTTTTTTACATTCTGCTTCCCTCTGGATTGTCAATGTTCTTTTAATTTTGTCACATGTTTGCCTCCCTTGCACAAAACCACATTGATCCATATCTATCAATGTTGGCATTACTTGTGCCATTCTTGTAGCCATTGTAGACATGAACACTTTATAATCATGGTTTAGTATCGAAATGAGCTTGTATGAAGCTGGATCGTGATGGATCTTTACCCTGTTTAGGTATTACAGTTGCCACTGCTTTCTTCCAGGATGTTGGTACTTCTCCTCTTAAAATTCTGTTAAACAAAACCTTCCAGATCTTTATCAGAGTTTTCACTCCTAGCTTCCAAACCTCCACAGGAATACAATCCATTCCTGGGGACTTTCTTGTAGATTGGTTATACATCACAATTTTTATCTCATCTCCTCCTATCCTAACCATTAGTAATTGAGCCTCATCTACCTCTAACCTTGGCATATTTAATTTTTTCCGTAAAAATTTCCATTTGTATCTTTTCTTGATTTCCATATTTCTTTGCTTTATGCAGACTTTCATGGAATTTGCAAAATATTTCTAATACCTCTAGAGGATCGCTTGTTACCTTCCTCGTTATAGGCTCCCTAAGTTGGCAACAGCCCTTTCTACTTTCTGTTGCATGAGTCACTGTGCTAAAAGTTTTTGTACTCTAGTGTTATCAAAAATCAGTTGCTTAACAGCATTCTTTCTAAACTTGTCTATATTATCAAGGTAATCCTTTATTTTCTACTTAGCATTCTGCAGCTTTTCCTTTTCTTGTTCTGTGAGATTCCCCCCTTTTCTGCATTACTTTAACATCTATCAGTCCCTCTGAATAATTCTTGTTTCTTCTTAACCATAGCTCCCTTTCTTTTATTTCTACCCTGTTTTTAAACTCCACCTTAATTTTGTCTCGCTCCCTAGCTATGTTTTCAGAAGTAATTTCTGTCCTCTCAAATAGTTCCTGAATAATCTCGACTACCCATTCCTCAAATTCCTCCCGTTTTAATAGATAGGTGGAAAAGTGCCAGTGTCTCATTTTTATTTCATTACCCTGTGTTTTTATTTTAGTTGTTATTGTCACATGATCCAAAATAGTTATTGGGTGTGTATCAAGACCTTCAATTACATGCACATATTCCTCTGAAATGTAAATTCTGTGTAGCCAAACCCAGTTTATATATCTTGGGGAATAATATGTAAATTTACTCCGAACTTCTATTAATGAATTCACATCTTCCATGTCAAATATTTTCATACATTTCTTCAAAAATGTACCTCCTTTGTTATACCTTCCTTCTGGGCCTCCCAGATGCATCTTAACTGCTGCAAATCAAATTCCAATCCCCACCTGTAAGTAATATTCCTTGCTGTAAACTGATTATTTCTCTCAAAATTTTAGTAAGCTCCATTGTAGCAGTTTTAGATGAAATATAAATATGGTGTGTCTTTTGGCTTTTCCCGGTTAGGGGTCGCCACAGTGGAACTCCGGTCCGCTAATGATTGGCAGTAGATTTTTACGTGTAAATATATGCCAGTATAATCCTTCTCCCTTGCCATTAGCCCCTTAGCACTACAAATCTGCCATTATCATCTTTTTTATCCTCTTCTGTCACTATTGGAGATCCTCTTCCAATTAATATGTAAGTACTCCTCTTTTCCTTTGTCCCAGATATTATGCTGAATAACCATCCTGAAAACCTTTCTTTATCAAATTCACATGTTCTGTTCTTTCCAAGTATGTCTCCTGTAACATAGCTATTTGTACTCTACATTTTGTAATGTAGATCACTGTTCTTTCTTTTTTGTATTTATCTGTGAGACTATTGACATTTAATGACATTACAGAAGGCATCATTGTATTAAAAAGGGGTTCAGGCACCTAGGCAGTGAGACATTTCCATCTGGTACATTTGACTGGGGATTCATGGCTGAAGTGACATTCAGCTGCAGAGGAATATGGCTGTTTGCATATTCCCTGTGGGCAAAGAGAAGAATATGTTGCCATACCCACAACTTCAATAACCAAATGCACAGGGGGAAAACAATGTCCATGATCCCCAAGGGAACATGAGACAGCAGGCAATATGGCAGGCTTCAGCACCAGGCTGGCCAGAGGGCATGACAGTATCAGTAAAAATGCAGTGCACATTGGGCAGTGCCTTTGTAATTGGAGTGTGTGGACCACTACCCCCTTCACAGAGTCTGGGGAACATTACCTAAAACGCATACTGGAGCATAAATATGACTTCAGTAGCCTGCAGGTTTTCCTCCATGCTGTAGCACACTTCTACATGTTGTAGTTACATAAGTGCATACTGTACACTGAGCACAACACTCATTACTTCTTCTGCCTCCGTGCATTTGGTTGTTAAAGCTGTGAGTATGGCAGTGTGTGCTTCTGTTTGCCCACAGGGAATTTGCAAACAGCCATATTTCTCTGCAGCTGAATGTCACTTCAGCCATGTGTCCCCAGTCAAATTTACCACAGGGAAATGTTTCACTGCCTAGGTGCCTGAACCCATTAAGTTATTATTTCCACCTTTTATGTATAATAACTTTTTTGTTGAATGTCTAGTTTCAGTGTTTGTGTTACATGGATACCCTGTTTGGCAGGTTGAACTTTTACATAGTTTCTTATCATATCCATTTGAGCCTATGTCATATCTTACAAAACTTTTTTTTTTATTGAAAGCCCTCAAACAGAAAAACAAACCCCCCTAAAATCTATTATTTTAATACTAATGCACAAAACTATATACATCTTCAAGTTTTACCCTCTTAATAGGAACAAATGTCCCAAACCGATAGCCACACTCATAGACCTAAGTTAACCTAAAAGAAAGGTTATCCATGCTAAGACACATGGTGCATCCTGTTGAGCTCTACTAAGTGCTAACTGGCTTTGTCTTAAATTTATAGCTCTCCCAACTGGGAAAACCCCTGAATGCTTTCAGAGAACATCATCTCCTAGCCAGTTTCCCTTCTCTTTTTTCCACAACCAATCACTCTCCACGAGACTATAACCAATTTCTTTTTATCAGATTGTCTTCATGGAGACATGAGAACCAGACAGCCAATTTCTCATTATCAGATTGTCTCTATGGAGACATGAGGGCCAGAAACAGAATTACTACTAAGCATACATTCATTTGCTAGAAAAAAAGCCTCACAATATTCAGTATTCTTTTCAATTAACTTGCTTTCTCTTGAAACTTGTTACTAACTTTTGTAAGGTCCTTAATCCAGTTATTTACCTATGCAAGAATGAGAAAAAGCACATTAAGTTTTCATTTGTCATGCTTTTTTAAATCAGGATTTTTTTTTACATTGTAGTGCCTAGATTTCTTGAAATTGAACAAGAAGAAAGACAGAAGGGAGAAAAAGGGGAAAAAAATAACAGCAGCACCTATTTACATTTCCCATTACACTTAAGACAACTGAGAAAACTTTACTATTAAGAAAAAAAATGTTTTCTTTACTTATAGCTAATTTTCTCCCATATCTTCCCCTCCCCAAAGCATTTTCCGAACATTAATGACATGAAGTAGGGCATATACCTCAGAGTCCCCACACAAGTCCAACATATTCTGAAAAAGTCCATTATTTCTTGTTCTCTCATATTTCACATATATAATTATTGCATTGTAATCCCACATTGTTACTGGTTTTATTACTGTTCATCTCCATCTCCCATATCCTGTCTGTGCTTCATTTCCACCATACTCTCTGTTCTAGTCAACTCTCTTGCTCCCTTCCTTCTCTCCAACATATTCCATTGAAACAGTGGAAATGTTTCACAGATACAATCTGTCTGTTGTCTTTATTACCAGAAGAACAAGAAGTAGAATCTCCTTCTGTTACACAGCTCACTTTTTGTTAGACAAACTTTTTAATTTCCTCCTTAGCATATATTTCATCAAAAATGATTTTGTCCCTCCAGGGAAGAATACTTTGAAGACAGCTGGGTACAGCAGATTGAATCTCACAGCTGCATCTTGACATTCCCTGAATAGTGGAATGCATTTACTTCTCTTTTGCCTGGTGTACAGTGGGTAGTCATTCTCCACAAACACTCTACTGTATTCCATTTCAGTATTTTTCCACCTGTCACGGTTTTGTAATTCTAAAATTCCTTGTTTTTTGGGAAGATCAACAAATCCCACTTGACTGTTGCCCCCCCAATAAAATCCTTCAATTCTTCATTAATTACTACCTACAGCTTCTCCTTTAATAAAAAATGTGCCTGACCTGTGTATAAAAATAAACATTTTACTGCTTGTATCTTATCCGAATCCATAGGCAAGAGCTTCCAGTTTCTCAGTTTTTCTATTATCTTTTATTTAGTTTCTTCCCAATTTTCCTTAGCCGCCATAACACAATCCTTTTTAATCCATACTCCTAAATACTTTATTTTATTATGTTCACATAAATATGAGTATTGCTGGACCAATTCATGTATGGTTACATAGTTTGTAGCTATAGTCTTTGTTTTATCTTCATTACTTTTACATCTCTGAAAAAAACTGAATTCTCTCAGAATATTCTTCAACACTGAGCTGTCCTTTTCTGGTTCCTTCAAATACAAAATGATATCTGCAAATAAAGCCAACTTTCCTTGAACACCTAACAGTTATATCCTTGAATTTTTGAGTCCCTTATTTTCTTTGCCAGCAGTTCTAAATATAATGCAAATAAATAGGGGAAAGAGGACACCCCTGCCTGGCTCCCCTGTTTAGACGCAACTAATCAGAGAGGAACCCTCCCACTTTGATTTTTGCCTCTGATCCCTTGTATATCCTTCTAATTAAATGTATTGTAGAATCAGGAAATGCAAATGCTTCCATTGCCCTACTCATAAAATCCCAGCTACACTGTTGAATGCTTTCTCTGCATCAAAACCCAACAGTATCAGCAATATTGTCTTACATTCTGCTTCCTTCTGGATCATCATTGTTCATTTGATGTTGTCAAATGTTAGCATCTCCTCCACAAAACCACATTGGTCCATATATATCAATTTTGGCATCACCTTTGCAATTCCTTTAGCCACTATAGATATAAACACATTATAATCATGGTTTAGAATTGAAATGGGTCTATATGAAGCTGGATCAGATGGGTCTTTACCATATTTAGGTACTACAGCTACCACAGGTTTTTTCCAGGATATTGATGCCTCCCCTCCTTTTAAAAACTCTTAAATCCTTCCAGATTGTTATCACTTTTTTCCCTCCTAAATTCCAAACTTCCACTGGAATGCCATCTATTCCTGGAGTCTTTATTGTAGATTGATTGTACAGCAGCATTTTTCTCATTTCCTCCTATCTTAACTGTTAATTGTTGACCCTCATTTTCCTGTAATCTTGGTATATTTAAGTCTTTCATGAATATTTCCACTTGTGCTTTTTCTTAATTTCTCCATTTCTTTGTTTTATACAAGTTTTCAAAAAAGTTTAAATTTCCCCAGTCTTTTAAATTGTTATACACTATTCCCAATCCTGACCCTTAAGCTATATCTTTAGTTGATCTCACTGCTTTTAAGCACATAGTTAATTCCAATCCTTCTGTTTCTGTTATAGATCAGATAATTATTGATAGGTGTGGGAAAGAATTTATTCTTCTGCAAATGTTTGCATAGATATCTCTATACCTGAAGTAGACTCCAGAGAATTTTTCCTCAGGCAGACAGCAAATGTTGAAGGTGTGATGGGGAAGAACGAGGTAGTTAGGAACATGTTTTCTGGGAGTGTGGAGAATTGGCAGACTTGAGGATTCCCTGTGGGATTCACTGTCAGAGATGCAGGGTGGGCAGATTGGTCTGACAAGTGAGATGTTTTTTCCGATCTGTGATACAGAATCAAAATTGCCTAGGCAAAGTAAGGCCTTGCTGTGTCTAATAATGGTGGTTGCCAAAAAAGCAATTACTAGAAGATGGAAATCAAAATCTAAACCAAGTATGCTAGAAGTAGTGAATGTAGTAACAGAGATAAAATAACTGGAATTGAGATCTTTAGAAAAGGTTAGGAGCAAACTATATAGGAAAACATGGGAATTGTGGGAATAATACAAACAAGGGAGGAATGAGTTTTAAAAGATGGCAGGACATAAATGAGCTATGTAATGTTTGACTGAAAAAGATTGGGTAGATTATAAGTGATGTATAATTTTTGCAACTGGGAGTGTGTCAGTATGGTTTGTGATGTAAAATGCTTGCTTGTTTTCATTTCTATACATATATGATTGCTTATGTAGTAAGTTATGGTTTAAAAAAAGGATGTTTATTGTTAAAAAGGTAGGAATTGAATAATGTATGTAATGTTGCTTCGGTTATATGATATATAGCAATATATGTGAAGTAAAATGTTGTTTTAATTATAGTGTGATTACTTTTATATGAATGTAAATTTGCCTATGTTACAAGTAATAATTCAGTAAAGGTGTTTGAAAAAAAAAAGATGGTATTCCAAGAGAACATGCAAAAGTCTTTCTTGACTCCCTCAAACAAGATTGGGTTCCCCAGACTGTCAGCTAGACACCCCAATTCAAAGAGCTTTTCTTCCCTTGAGAAAAAAATAGATCTTTACTTAGATCTGTTTCTAAGGATTTTCACTCAGACTTCTGTCACTGTGAGGAAATACCTCAGGATTTTGAGTCTTATGCCATCTATGATTCTCCTGATACCCCTGGCAAGACTCCACATGAGAAAAATACAGTGATATCTGAAATATCTTAGGTTCCAGCATCAACGCCTTTTATCTTTTGAAATTCCAGTGCTGGAGTTTATCAGAAGAGAAATATTTTGGTGGAGACAACAGATATTCTTAAATACCTCTTCTCCCTCCCTGCACCAAAGCAGTCATCACAGATACTTTGGACTTGGAGAGCGATTTCAGGAGGGATAAAGTGCAGGGGGTTTGGGATACCAAGGGCAAATGCAAGCAAATAAATATCAAGGAGATGATTGCCCTGATAAAGGCAGTCAACTCTCTGAACCATCTTTGGTCCCTAGGTCCTCTTCAGGTGGTTACAGACAGTACCACAGTAATGTGGTACAGCAGCTAGCAACGGGGAACCAGGTTGTACCCCCTTGCCAACTAGTCCTGTTAGCTTGAGATATAGCTTGATAGCACAGTGTTACTCTATAGGCATCCTTCGTTTTGTCAGAGCATAGTTGTTTGACAGACAAGCTGAGTAGGATCAGGGCTGACCTTCATGAATGGAAACTAGATTGGGGATCATCCAAGATTTGATCTGTCTGTGAGGAATTCCCCAAGTGGACCTCTTTACTACCTCTCTGAGCAATCAACTAACAAGATTCTGTTCCAGGACTTCTCGCAGGAAGATCTGGAAGACAGATGCCTTTTCTTTTCCTTGGACAGGAGTGTTCCTGTATGCTTTTCCACCCTTTCCACCAATATCCATTGTACTTCTGAAGATTCAGAAGGAATCCCCCAAGATCATTGTGGTGACACCCTTCTGGCCCAGGCAACTATGTTCTCCCTTCTTCTGGAAATGACCAGAGGCAGTTACCACAGATTTCCTCACTGACTGGATCTACTGTCAGAAGAACAGGGCTGTTTGGCACACTCCTTCAGTCATCTTCAACTTGTTGCCTGGATGATAGGGTCTTAATGCATTTTAGACACCTGTTTACTGAAGACATGTAGTAGGTACCAACAGAGGCTTGAAAGTCTCCATTAGTACCTGCTGGAGACATGAAGGCCTTCATTAGTATTTGCTGGAGACATGAAAGCCTCCATTAGTACTTGCTGGAGACATGAAAGCCTCCATTAGTACCTGCTGGAGGCATGAAAGCCTCCATTAGTACCTGCTGGAGGCATGAAAGCCTCCATTAGTACCTGCTGGCGGCATGAAAGCCTCCATTAGTACCTGCTGGCGGCATGAAACCTCCATTAGTACCTGCTGGAGGCATGAAAGCCTCCATTAGTTACCTGCTAGAGGAATGAAAGCTTGCTACTAGGAAATCATAAATTAGCAAATGGAAATTTTTCTAGTTGGTGCTAACAACATAACCAACACCTGTTCAGGACTAGTTGATGTCCTTCTGTATCACTGTTGCAGTATTCTTTACTATAGGGATCTCCTGCCTAGGGCAGCCCGATGCTCAGCCAGTATACTAAAGACTAATTATCTTGTATGCACTGTACATCACACACATGCTCCCCACACAGGACATAGTGCATAAAGGTGAGGTAGGAATGCAGTTACCCAGAACTTTTTTGTCTCCAGTCTGAACACAGTTATCGCTCATTGGTCTGAACACCTTGTTGCTGTGCTGAATACCCAGCCATCTGATAAATGCTTACCTAGTGTTCATGTCATCCAAGAAGGGAAAATGTCAGTGTGGGAGGCAGATTCCTCATAAGGATCATCACAAACAGTGTCTTTTATTTAGGTGCTTGGCCATACCTCTTGTATCTGTAAGGCATTTGTGTGTGACACTTTGAAGACATTTGTCTTCCCTGGCCATTTAACTTAAAAACCAACAGCTTAAACAGTTACCTCATAGTAGCATGGCAGAATCCATTAACCCAGAGATACTCCTGCTAGGTAAGAAGGCAGTGAAAGATTCTTTAGCATCCAGCCTCCACTGGACGTCCTTCTGGAAGCTGGTAATAGCTCTGTACACCATTTGGCATCTACACTGGATTCCTCTGCTGATGCCCGTTGGAGGTTGGCATGAATCCATCTTTTCACAAGTCCTCTGATGCTTTGCAGGCATCTGCTGTGGACGTCAAGGGGAAACTGCTGTTTATTATCTCAGAGGGTCATCGATGGATTCTGCAGATATTGGTCAAGGAGGAGGTTCCGGGTACTCTTACTGAATCTCGCCAAGGGTTAGAACCTCCAGTATTTGTTAGGGCTGACATCTCTTCCAATAATAGACAAAAGGCAAAGCATGTTACAGTCCATTCTAAGGATCCTCAAAGGGAATGGCAAGAGTTTATTCAGGGCTTTTCTGCCTTGATGGCCCTGAAGCCTCCTCAAGGGGTTTCTGTGCCTGCTCCTTATTGGACCTCTACCCCTTCTAAACGGCCGAGGGAACTGGATTCCTCAGATGAGGATTCAGAATCTGATGTGAGGGGTCCTTGTTCTATTCTTCACAGATGCCTTTTCCTTTGGCTTATGGTTGTGACGAGGAGGAGTCTGTTAGCCCTGAGTCTCCTTTTGAGGAATCGCCCTTTGGGGACACAATTGCTAGGATGATGGAATACTTTAAGTGGTTTTCTCCTCAAGTGTCTGATATTCAGAGGAGATATTGAGTTGCATCAGGTGGATACTCCTAACTCTTTCCAGTTCCCCGTCTGTTGGCTGCCTTGTTAGTCACTTTCAGTGCTACTTCCAAGTCTCCTTATTCTCAACCTTCTGCTCCTAAGAAACCTGCTATGTTCTTATAAGGTCCTAGAGGACTGTCAGCTTTTATTTAAGTGTTTTTCTACTGATCCTGCTGTGGTGTCAGTCTCTTCTGATAAACTTTCCGAGCTCTTGCCCTCTTCCAAACTTCTGCCTTCTGATAGGGATAGGGCAATGCCAAGGACTGGTAAGAAAGTTTATATTGCTTCTACTTTGGCCTTTAAGGCTACTAATTACCAGACTCGCATGACAGATATGCTCTGGTCTTGACTGCTAAGGCTTGTCAGGTTATTTCTGACCTCCCTGATTCTGAAGGCAAATTTTCTGCCTTATGTATTTTAGGTTCTACTTCAAAAGTGGCTTGCCACTTTATCAAGTGAAGCTATGATGCTCCTGATGCCTCGTCTAGGGCTATGGCTTTTGTGTCTGTCATGATGTGTTATTCTTGGATTTATCTCCAGTTTTTGCCTGAGGACATTAAGACCAATTTGTTGGATGCTCCTTTGGATAATAAACATATTTTTGGGGCTGCTGTTGATCTGTTTAAGTCCCTTCAAGAGAAAGGCAAATCCTTGCAGGACCCTGAACATATTTTTGTCGTTCCTATCCCCAAGTTCCAATGGAATTTTCCTTTTAGATCTACTTTTGTCCTCAGGCAGCCCTGTCAGATCTCCGAAGGCAAGAAGGGTGGTAAGCAAGCCTCCTCAAATAAGGCTTGTCAGACTTCTGTGGCCCAGAAGCCTCCTTTATCTGATAAGCCTGCTTCTTTTTGGCAATCCCAACCCCCCAAACACACACACACTTGGACCAGATTCCTTTGTCCCTTTGGCTTTCCCTCTGTCTTCCATATTGGCTTTTCGTCATTTCAGACTGGTTCTTTCTATCATCCATCAGGATTACTTCACAGTATGGCAGTCTCTAACTCTTTTTTCAGGAATTCCTTAATCTCCCCTAGAGCAGCTTCATTTCCCAGATGTCCAAGGGTCCCTGGTGAACTAAGAAACTATTCAGCCTGTTCCTTCTTCCCAAGTGGGAAAGGGTTTTTTATTCCAGGATGATGTTCTTCGCGTTTCACTGTTGCAGTCATTACATTTGGGTAATCTGCTGGCAGGTTGCCCTCAGTCGGCCTGAATAACAAAGTCTTGGGTCCTGTGTCGGTTGCTGTCTCCTCTTCCATGACGTCAGGTCATCAGGGGTATAAAGCATGCATCTGATGCCATTTTATTCAGTCTTTCTTGCTGCGCGGTGCCCGAAGCAGAAGCAGTTCGCAAGTGCCAGTTGGCTGACTCCTGAAATGTTCGCATTTGAGTTTCAGAACCGAAGTCTTCAAACTAAAGCTAAGTACCCCATTGGGGAAACTTTTTCTTGCTCCTTACCGATGTCAGTAAAATTTAATAATTGCATTACTTGTGGGAAGCAAATACCTCATAAGGATTTTAATTTGTACTGTATTCCTTGCCTAGGCCCAGATCACAACGTGCCTTGCTGTCGGTTTTGTGCTAGATTTAACCAACGCACTATTAAGCGTCGGTATATTTTTGCTTCTAAATATTTTGGATCAAGATTTAATTATCCTGAAATGTCGTTGGTTAGCAATCCGACTACCGGAGTTCACAAAAAAATGCAAAGAAAAAGACAGAGACAGACCGTCGAGGTCCAAAACCGACAACGAAGCTTCTCCTAAGCCAGTCGCCGGTTCGCCGGTACTCATTGAGGTGCTTTCGCAGCTACCCGCTACTTTTGAGTCGTAGGCCTCTACCGAGACCCATTCGGAGTCCGGTATGCCGCGAGATTCTCAGAGTATTGAACCCGCGGATGTCTGTCACTTGGATGGGTCCGGAGCCGCTGAGCAGGCAACAGCTTCTGAGGGTGTTTTCAGGCCTCAACATTTCTATATTGAACCGACACCAGCCTCAAAAAGAAGGTCAAAAACATCTTCTTTGTCTAAAAAAACGACTCATGAGTCACATGCACAGGCCCCTATGCCTAAAAAGCAGATGATCAAAATGGCTGAGGATTTAATTACCTTGATCAGGGCCCCCCCCTGCTAAGAGGCCTAAGCCAGGCACTGATTATGAATCTTCAGGTCAGGTTTCCATTTCTTCTGATTCCTCTTCTGATCAGGAATTTTCTATTCCACCCTATGAGGATTCTGATGCAGAGGAATCCATCCCATCTGCATCTCCTCCTGAGGATTACTCTTTTGGAGAGACTTTGCATACTTTAAGGGAACATTTTCACTGGGAGAGTCAGGACTTCTCTGAATCAAAAAAGAGGCTTAGGGATTTCCTTCTTCTTCCTCCTCCTCAGCATAGGCTTTTGGCAATACCTCCTGTATTAGACATTGTTGATGTGTTTTCAGAATCAAGCATGGCTCCTGATTCCCTGCCTCTGGCTCCTAGTAAGCCAGACAGATATTACAGGGTTCCTGATGCCCACAAATTTCTATTCAAAAATCCTGCTGCTGATCCTGAGACTATTTCTCAGGGTCCCAAAGTTGTACAGGCCTCAACAGCTAAGAATCTTACCCCCCTCTGACAGAGATTCCAGGCCGCTGGATAGATGGGGAAAGAAGGTTTATACGTTTGCAACCTTGGCAATCAGGGCTTTAAACTGCCAGTTTCATATGCTTAAATATCAACAGCATGTTATGGGCTTACTGAAACAGAAAATTATGTTGATTTCTGATTGTGTGCAAAATAAAGAGTTACAGGAATTGTTGCATTCAGCAGAACAGGTTGGAAAGCATACTTTGCAATGTGGTTTTGATTCTTTGGAGGCCTTTTGTAGGGCCGCTGCTACTGGATCTGTGATTAGAAGGCATGCCTGGCTCAAGGAGCAAAATCTGCCTGATCATGTTAAAGCTAAATTGTTGGATGCCCCTTTGCAGTGTGATACTCTGTTAGGTAGTAAGGCAGAAGAGGTTTTAAAGAAAATGGAAGACAAAGCTAAATCTATGCAAACTGTAAAAGATTTCTTGCAAGTGCAGCTACCCAGGTTCAGTAGACACTGGCCTACTAAAAATTGTTCCTTTCCTGTGTCCAACAGAACCACTCAAGGCAAATCCAGGTGCTCAAAAGGCTCCAGATACCAATCACAGGGTTCTTACAGGTCAAAGCAATGGGGTGCCTCCACCTCCAAAACTGGAGGGAACAAAGCACAACCCTACAGTAAGCAGTCTCAATGACTTCCTTCTACCATCACAAAGCACTTACCTTTTGGCAGCCCCCTCGGGGGAAAACTAGCACTTCATGCTCAAAATTGGCAGTTAATTACCCAGGACAAGTGGGTATTAAACATAGTATCCCAGGGGTACAGATTTCATTTCCATACTTTGCCAGTTCCAAACGGATGGCCGGATCTGCCACAAAACCAGTGAGCAGAGACCCAGAAACAAGTCATGTCCCTCATGGATATGGGGGGCTATTCAACCGGTACCAGAAAAGGAAAAAGGACAAGGATTTTATTCAAGACTTTTCCTGGTACCCAGAAAAGACAATTCATGGCGTCCAATACTGGACTTATCGATTCTGAACACGTTCCTTGACATTCCAAAATTCAAAATGCTGACTTTACAACAGCTACTGCCTATGCTAGGCAGGAATGCTTGGTTGGTAACTCTAGACTTAAAAGAGGCATACCTGCATATCCCAATAAGGGAATCATGCAGAAGATACCTCCGCTTCAAAGCAGGTTTTTTGCATTACCAATTCTCTGCCCTGCCCTTTGGCTTATCTACTGCACCCAGGGTCTTTACAAAGTGCCTGGCACCAGTAATTGCATTCTGCAGACAAAGAAGCATACAAATTTATCCTTATCTGGACGACTGTCTCATTCAAGCAGAGGACAAGGACACTCTTCTTCAACATCTGGCATTTGTAAAAAGGCTTCTAGCATGCCTAGGGTACACCATAAATGAAAAGAAATCACAACTGGTACCCTCTCAAATAATTACATTCCTGGGTGCAAGCTTGAATACAACTGCCCAGATGGCTTACCTTACACCAGACAAACAAAGACAACTGACAACGTACTTCAAACAAATGGCAACAAAAACCCAGTTATCTGCAAGACAAATTCTGCAGGCTTTTGGGGTTCATGGAATCCTGCATTCTACTGATTCCATATGCAAGACTGCATGTGAGGAAACTTCATTGGTACCTAAAAAGTTTATGGAGTCAACATTGTCACAGTCTGGAAACAATGATTCCTCTCATTCCCTCCCTACAACAGGAGTTTCTTTGGTGGGCAGACACATGTCACCAAAACAAGGGACTGTCATTCACTCTATCCCCTGCCACCCAAACCCTAACTACAGACGCACCAGACTGTGCTTGGGGGGCCCACCTGGTGGGGAGAGATGCATTCAGGGCAAATGGAGAACATCGATATCTGTGCAGTAACAGAAACCTGCTTCAAGGCTCCCGAGAGCACCCCAGCACTACCAGGTTATACCTCATACCATGCTTTTCGGCCCCAAAACTTGGACCGAACCACAAAAGGAGGCGGAGTATCAATATTCGTCAAAGATACCCACACCTCCAGGTTGGTGGCACAGCACGAAGCATCAGAGACTATCCATGTGCAACTAACTATGGGTAAAACTGCCTTCCAGTTTATAGCCTGCTACAGACCACCCTCCCAAACCCAGGAACCCCACTCAGATTCCTGAGAACACTGGAAAATATGAAGGTCTGTCCAAACACCATTATATTGGGCGACTTCAACTACCCAAACATAGACTGGGAGCATTACTCTAGCTCCAACACCCTAGCCCAAAGGTTCCTAGAATTTATAAACTCAAATGCTATGAAACAACTTGTTACCACTCCGACAAGAGGGGAAAACATACTGGACCTGATCTTTACCAACATGGGGACTCTATGCTCCAGACCAGAAGTGTATCCCTCACCGGTAAGATCAGACCATAAACTAATCTCACTGGATATTCACATCCCGACCCCACCCCCTGCCCAGAAAATCACAGTAAAAAACTTCTCTAAAGCAAATTTCACACTCCTCAAAACTGAGGTGGAATCCTTCAAAGCCCCCGGGCCTGTGGAAAATACGGCCCAGACCGCAGAATCCTTTATAAACGCATTCTATGAACACCTTCAGGAATGCATGGATCATGCAGTCCCAAATAAAACCAAGACCCAATCCTCCAAAGGCAGGCGTCCTGTCTGGTGGACCCCAACCATAAACAAACTATACAATAGAAATAGGAAGCTACTACATGATAGAGCAAAATCCCAAAAAGGGAAGCCCTCCCTGATCAGTATTAGCAAAAAACTACGGGCACTCATAAAATCGTCTAAGGCCAGCTTCGAGAGAAAAATTGCACAGGACACTAAGGATAATCACAAGGCTTTCTTTAGTTATGTTAGGAACCTGGGTGGGAATTCCAAGATATGCTCAGAATTAGTCCATAATGACAAAAAATACACCGAACCCACAGACATTGCCAACATCCTAGCTGACAGGTTCAGTGCAAACTTCTCCCCCCCCTCCCCACCAAAAGGGCAAATATCTATCCCAGCAGAGTTCTGCCCCCCTGACATCTCAGATGTTCAGGTAAGAGCCGCCCTCTCCAAAGCAAAAAACACAGCATCAATGGGACCAGACGGTGTCCCTGGCTGAGTCCTACATGAACTCCAAGAAGAGCTAAACCCAAACATAAAACTACTGTTCAATCTCAACCTTACTACAGGATATGTACCCAAAGAGTGGCGTACAGCAACAGTGGTCCCTCTCCACAAAGGAGGTGCCTCAACGGAGCCTGGAAACTATCGCCCCATAAGCCTGACTAGCTTGGTCTGCAAAGCTATGGAAAGGATCATCATGGACCTCATAAATAAAGATATTGGGGACCTACAGACACTGGATCCTACCCAGTTTGGCTTTGTTAAGGGCAGATCCTGCCTCTTAAACCTGGTCGATTTCTTTGAAACAGTCACCAAGGCCATTGACGAGGTGAAGGTGGTCCACACAGCCTTACCGGGACCTCGCAAAAGCTTTCGATACAATACCCCACTCGGGCATTATAGATAAGCTCACCAGCTTAAATATAAACCCCTATGTCACTAGATGGGTTGCAAACTGGCTCAAGGACAGAACCCGCATGGTTAGAATTGCTGGAGCCATGTCAGACTCCAAACCAGTTACAAGTGGCGTCCCACAAGGCTCAGTCCTGGGACCTCTGACTGCAAACCGGGCACCATAATCGACTCTCCAGCTGACACAAGCATCCTACAAAAGGGCTTCATAGAAACAGATAACTGGTGCCAGAGCCATGGCCTCAAGCTAAACACCAGAAAGTGTATAGTCATCCCCTTTGGCAAAAACAAAGTGCACACAAATTACCACATAGGTGGTAATCCATTAAGTACGGAAGAAGTAATTAGGGACCTGGGGACCCAAGTTGATAACAATCTCTCTTTTGACAACTACGTGGCCAAAGTGGTTAGAAAAACATTTTATATAGCCCACCTGATCATGAAGGGATTCACATCTAGATCAGGGGAGGTCATCGAGCCTCTTTACTCATCCCTCATGAGGCCCATAATTGAGTACAATGCCTCTTTTGGGATGTACCTTACCAGACACCTGCAGCAACTGGAAAGACCCCAAAAGTACCTCACCAAGAGGATCAAAGGGCTCAAACAGATGCCATATGCTGCCCGGTTAAAGAAACTCCAGCTCTACTCAGTGGCATACCGCCTGCTCAGAGGTGATCTGTGCCTGACGTATAAAGCCATGTCCAACCTGGAATTAATGGACATGCTGCACCTCAGAAAATCCAAATCAAATCGAGCTACGTGCTCGAGAGACTTGAACCTCAGCACTGAAATAAATAGGACATGCTGGAGGGACAGATTCATAACCTAGAGGCTCCCTTCACTCTGGAATAAAATCCCAGTCCAGGTTAAGCAGAGTCCCTCATTGACTCTCTTCAAGAGGAATCTTGATGAGTGGATGGGAGATCGTAGGTTTACCCCGGGTATCACTTCTGTGTCACTGTTAGACAGAGGCACAGTATACTAACCTCGAAAAAGGGCATAGCAAAATTCATTTAAAATAGGTGGCGAAAGCCAAACACACTCTGGCTAGGCTTATAAATGCCCTAGGGCAGATTGCCTAGTATGAACCTGTGAACCTAAACCAAATGCATCTGCATATCAACCAGAAAGAGATGCTAGCTGTTCAGAATGCTCTGACAGCCTTCAAGGACTTACTTCATCCAGGACAACTACTGATAAAGACGGACAACACCACAGTTATGTGGTACATAAGCAGGGGGGTACACATTCCTACCCTCTTTGCAGAATAGCCATGGCCTTGTGGAATACAGCCTTGATTTACCAAATACATCTTCAAGCTCAATTCCTGCCAGGAAAACAAAATACTCTGGCAGACGCCCTAAGCAGAAATCGTATGGACCCGCACGAATGGAGACTGGATCCACAAATCTTCAGCATGTTAACACAGAAATGGGGGAGCCCAGACATAGATCTATTTGCCTCTCCCCAGAATTATCAGTTGGACAAATTCTGCACAAGAACTCATCACAAAAAGCATGGAAAGTGGATGTCCTATCCTTCATCTGGAAAAACCTATCAGTCTATGCCTTTCCCCCTCTACCTCTACACTCTAAGGTCTTACTAAAAGACAGGAAAAAACAAAAATGATCCTAGTTCCTCCGGACTGGCCTCGCTAGCACTGGTACCCACTTCTAAGGAATATATCTCAACTTCCTCCATGGTACTTACCTCAAATTCCTTATCTGCTGTCTCAGCAAAACAATCAAATTCTGCACACTCCACTCCAAACTCTGAATCTTGCAGCATGGCTAATCAATTAATTATTCAAACAACACCTCTCAGTAAATCTGTGATGGGTGTCATTTTGGAAGCCAGAAGGCCTAGTGCTAGAAAATCTTATGCTGATAAATGGAAGAGATTCTGTGCTTGGAACCAAGCACAAGGAGCAGACACACCAAAGCCCAGTATTCCTCAGATTTTACAATATTTGACTGAGATGCTTGACAAGGGCCTTTCTTTTTCTTCAATAAAAATCCATGCCTCTGCCATCTCAGCTCATTACAGCACAGAGCCTCCCCTCTTTTCTCATCCTCTGCTAAAACAGTATCTTAGAGGGGCCAAAAATCTAAGGCCTCCCATAAGATCATCATCTCCTGCATGGGACCTCAGTTTTGTGCTGGAAAAAACGTACCCTGCCTCCTTTTGAACCAGCAGCTACTGCGGATATAAAATTTCTATCTTGGAAAACAGTTTTTCTTTTAGCAGTCACTTCAGCAAGAAGGGTTTCAGAACTGCAGGCCCTCGTGGCAGTGGAGACTTTTATCATATTTTACCCGGACAGGGTGTCCCTCAGGACCAATCCTTCTTTTATGCCTAAGGTAGTATCCAGAGTGGCTATTAACCAGGCCATTCACCTGCCAACTTTTTACCCAAATCCGCAGAACAAGGGGGAGCAGATTCTGCATTCATTGGATGTACACAGACAACTGAGATTCTACTTAAACAGGACCAAATCTCTAAGAAAGTCTGAGCAACTACTGGTAGCCTTTGCTGCAGGATCAGAGGGGAAGGCTATATCAAAGCAGACTATTTCTAAGTGGATAAGCCACTGCATTCATTTCTGCTACTTGCACCATGGTAACCTGTGCCCAAGGGGATGAGATCACATTCCACCAGGGCTGCTTCTACTTCAGCAGCTTTTCTCAGAGGGGTTCCAACCAAAGACATTCTAGAAGCTGCTACTTGGAGCTCTGTTCATACCTTCACAAAGCATTATCATTTGCCTCTCTTCTCCAAGTCCAGGGCAGGCTTTGCCACTGCAGTTCTGCAGGGCCTTATAGCCGCTCCTAATGCTGTTTAGTTCCATCCTCCCATTCATAGCTTTGAGATTCTACCCAAATGTATTGACTGCAACAGTGAAACACGAAGAACATAGTACAGTTGTGTACACTTACCATAAATGTAGATATTCTAGTGTATTCACTGTTGCAGTCTGGGTTACCCACCCGCCATCCCCCTTTCTATATCTTTTCTTTCCTTCACTATACACTAAAGCCTTTGTGGTGTGCTTGCTTTTAGATGAAGGTAAAGTTTATGTTGCTAAAAATGCATTTATATATGATGTTCATCGTGCATACAGCTGCAGTCATTACAGATGGGTTATCCTGCCGTCAGGCGGGTCCTCGGTCGGCCGAATTCCAAAGTCTAGGTCCGGCGTCGGTTGTCGTCGCTTCTTCCCTGACGTCAGTGCGGCAGGGGTATAAAAGAGGCAGCCGACGCCATTTTCTTCAGTCTTTCTTGCCGCGCGGTGCCCGAAGCAGAAGCAGTTCGCAAGTGCCGGTCGGCCAGCTCCTGAGATTTACGAAAGTATTTCAGCCGAAGTCTTCTTGAAAACTAAGTACCCCATTGGGGAAACTTTTCTTGCCTCAGACCGATGTCAGACAAAGTTAATAATTGCATTTCATGTGGGAAGCAAATACCACATAAGGATTTCCACTCTTACTGTATACCTTGCTTAGGCCCAGACCACGACGTCTCGGCCTGCCGTTTTTGTGCTAGATTCAACAAGCGCACTATTAAGCGTCGGGCGGAGTTCGCCCTTCAATTTTGGCAAAAAATGTAATTATATTATGTCGTCGGATACTCCGACTCCAGTTTTGAACAAAAAACGCAAAGATAAGGACCGACATACGAGGTCCGCACCATCTACTGAAACCACGCTAAGGCCGACTACCGGTTCTCCGGTACTCAGCGAGGCACCTACGCAGACCCTGAGTACCGATGACAATGCATTACCGGTGTCTTCACTACCCGAGGTCGCAGGCTCCTCGGCCCCCATTCCTACTACAGATACCGACGCCACTCCTGGCGGGGAAACTCAGAATTTAGACAGGCCTGCCATTTCCCAAGGGGTATTCAGGCCTTCTTCCTTCTCCATTAAAGCCTTCACTAAATCTAAAGCAGCCATGAAAACCAAAAAACAGGGTCCTCAGACCCCCTCTCAAGGCACCATGCCTAAAAAACAGATGCTTAAAATGGCTGAGGATTTGATTACTCTTATTCTGACAAAAGGCCCAGATTAGAGGAAGACTACCCTTCCTCAGATCAAGCTTCTATTACCTCAGAACTATCTGAGGACCAGGATTATGCCTATTCTCCATTCGAAGACTCTGATGCAGAGGAGTCTATTCCCTCGGTATCCCCCCCTGAGGACTTCTCTTTTGGGGAAACCCTGCATACATTGAGGGAACACTTTCACTGGGAAGGCCAAGATTACTCAGATTCCAAGAAAAGGCTCAGGGAATTTCTTCTGCTCCCCCAGCATAGGCATCTGGCTATCCCTCCTGTTTTAGATATATTGGATGATGTGTACACAAAAGCCAGCCTTAATCCAGATTCTTTGCTTCCAGCTCCTGTTAAACCAGACAGGTATTACCGGGTTCCTGATTCTCACCAGTTCCTATATAAAAGCCATACTGCTGACCCAGAAACAATTTCACAGGGTCCCAAGGGAATTAAGGCCTCTACTGCTAAAAACCCATTACCTTCAGAGAGAGATTCCAGAGCTTTAGAAAGGTGGGGGGAAAAAGGTGTACACCTCGGTCACTTTAACCATGAGGGCATTAAACTGTCAGTTCCATATGTTAAAGTATCAACAGTTTTTGATATCTCAACTGAAAAGCAAAATGACACAACCAGAACAACCAGATTTAAAAGAGTTGCAGGATTTGTTGCATGGTGCAGAGCAAGTGGGTAAACATACCTTGCAGTGTGGTTTTGATGCTTTAGAGGCCTCATGTATAGCTGCTGTTAAGGGATCTGTTATACGTAGGCATGCTTGGCTTAAAGAGCAAACCTTACCAGATCATGTCAAAGCTAAATTATTAGATGCACCTCTTCAAAAAGATGTATTGTTTGGTGTTAAAGCTGAGGAGGTGCTAAAGAAAATGGAGGAAAAAGCGAAATCAATGCAAACAGTGAAAGATTTCCTGCAGGTACAGCCTCCACGTTTCAGCAGAAACTGGCCTTCAAAAAATTGGTCCTTTCCAGCCACGGACAGACCTCAAAGAGGCAGATACAGACGCCCAAGGGGCAGAGGGCAACCTCAAGGATCTTTCAGAGCCAGACAGTGGCAAGCACCAACCCCAAGAGGTGGAGAAGAGAGATCACACTCTTTTAGAAAACAGACGCAATGACTCCCCCCCTACACCTGCCAAGCAAAGCTTTAATGGCAGCACCTTTGGGTGGAAAACTGACATTATTCTCAAAAAATTGGCATATTGTCACAAAAGACAAATGGATTCTGGACATTATAGACAGAGGCTACAGGTTCCACTTTATCACACCCTTCCAAAAATGAGAGGCATGCCAAACCTGCCACAAAATCAAAGGCCAGTGGCACAAAAACAAATTTCAGCTCTCATGGACATGAAAGCAATTCAAGAGGTACCTGCAAAAGAACAAGGTCAAGGGTTTTATTCCAGACTATTCCTGGTACCAAGGAAAGACAAAGATTGGTGACCTATCTTAGACCTATCCATCCTAAACACATATCTGCAGGTGCCAAAATTCAAGATGCTCACATTACAGCAGCTTCTTCCCATGCTGGGCAAGGAGTCTTGGCTGGTAACATTGGACCTCAAGGAGGCATACCTGCATGTCCCTATCAGACAAGATTGCAGAAGATACCTCAGATTTCTTGCAGGTTCAACCCATTACCAATTCTCTGCATTGCCCTTTGGCTTATCTACTGCACCCAGAGTGTTTACGAAATGCCTGGCATCAGTAATCGCCTTCTGCAGACTACAAGGGATACATATCTACCCATATCTGGACGACTGCCTAATCCAAGCGGACAGCAAGGACATACTACTGCAGCACCTGGCGTTTGTAATAAAACTGTTGAACTTCCTGGGATACACAGTCAACAAAAAGAAATCAAAACTAATACCCTCTCAAGGAATAATTTTCCTGGGTGCCAGCTTGGATACAACCACCCAGATGGCCTACCTCACGCCAGACAAGCAAGGGCAACTGTCTCAATACTTCAGAAAAATGGCAACTTACACCAGGCTAACTGTATGCCTCTGGGATTCGTGGCATCTTGCATCCTACTAATCCCATGTGCAAAGCTGCATATGAGGAAACTTCAATGGTACCTAAAAAACTTATGGTCTCAACACAGCCACAGCTTGGAAGCAATTATACCACTCATTCCATGCCTTCAAAAGGAATTTTTGTGGTGGGCTCAAGCTTGCCAAAGAAACACAGGTCTTCCTTTCTGTGTACCTCAAGCAACTCAAATCATCACAACAGACGCCTCAGACTACGCCTGGGGAGCACACATGACAGATCAGTGCATTCAGGGAAAATGGACCCGAAAAGAGAAGCACCTTCACATCAACCAAAAGGAAATGCTAGCCGTGCAAAAGGCTATTATGACCTTCAAAGACCTACTGCATCCAGGCCAGCTATTGATAAGGACAGACAACACCACAGTGATGTGGTACATAAACAAACAGGGGGGAACTCATTCATACCTCCTGTGCAGGCAAGCCATGACCCTATGGAACACAGCACTGGAATTGCAAATTCAACTACAGGCACAATTCCTGCCAGGGAAGGAAAACACACTGGCAGACAACCTAAGCAGAAATATGACAGATCCACACGAATGGAAGTTGCATCCTCAAATTTTCACAAAGATAACTCAGTCATGGGGACAGCCAGACATAGAACTCTTTGCTACCCACAGAAATTGCCAGTTGAAAAAATTTTGTTCAAGGACCTATCATCCACAGGCCTGGAAAGTGGACGCACTGTCCTTCAATTGGGAAACATTGACAGTCTATGCCTTCCCGCCTCTTCCTCTGCTGCCCAAAGTTCTATTAAAAGCCAGAGCAGAGAGGCCGAAAATGATTCTCATTGCTCCAGACTGGTCAAGACAATACTGGTATCCGCTCCTGAAGAGCCTGATACATTCCCCACCATGGATCCTACCTCTAGTCCCTCTTCTGTTGTCCCAGCACAACTACAAAACTCTTCACAGCCATCTCAAAACACTAAGTCTAGCTGCATGGAGAATTCCTTGATTTCCCAACAGATTCTCCTCTCCAAGGAGGTGCAGGATGTCGTCTTGGAGGCCAGAAGACCTTCTACTAGAAAAGCCTACTTCGCCAAATGGAAATGATTTTGTGCCTGGAATCAGGAAAAGGGACAGAATCCTTGGGTAATAAATATACCTCAAATTTTACAGTACCTAGCTGAGATGTTAAACAATGGACTTTCCGTCTCCTCCATCAAGATCCATGCTTCAGCCATTTCTGCACAATACAACACAGATCCTCCTTTATTCTCTCATCCTCTCTTAAGGCAGTTCCTCAGAGGGGCAAAGAATATAAAACCCCCAAGGAAACCACCAGTCCCTGCTTGGGACCTCAACTTCGTATTGGAAAAGCTGACCCTTCCTCCATTCGAGCCAGCTTCTTCAACAGAGCTACAGTACTTGTCATGGAAAACAGCCTTTCTTCTGTCTATCACCTCAGCACGCAGGGTTTCGGAGCTACAGGCCCTCATGGCTGTGCAACCATTCATAATTTTCCATCAGGACAGAGTTTCCTTATGAACCAACCCTACCTTTATGCCAAAGGTAGTATCCAGTGTAGCTTTGAATCAGACTATCCACTTACCTACCTTTTATCCTAATCCACAAAACAAAGGGGAAAGACTACTACATTCCTTGGACATTCACAGACAACTTTGTTACTATTTGGACAGGACAAGGCCATTCAGGAAATCTGAGCAACTCTTTGTGTCCTATGCTGCAGGTGCTCAAGGAAAGGCTATTTCCAAACAGACAATTTCAAAATGGATAGCCCACTGCATACGCTTTTGTTACTCATTTCATGGAAAAACTGTGCCTGCATGCATCAGATCCCACTCCACCAGAGCCACAGCTACCTCTGCAGCCTTCCTCAGGGGGGGTCCCTACCAAGGACATTTTGGAAGCAGCCACCTGGAGTTCAGTGCACACTTTCTCCAAGCACTATCATCTCCCACTATACTCAAAATCTAGAGCGGGCTTTGCCACAGCAGTCCTGCAGGGCATCCTAGCCCCTCCTAGTTCCACTTAGTGCCTACCACCCTTACTTAGCTTTGGGATTCTACCCATCTGTAATGACTGCAGCTGTATGCACGATGAACATAGTACAGTTTTGTACCTACCATAAATGTAGATGTTCGAGTGCTCATACAGCTGCAGTCCAGGTTTCCCTCCCTCCATCCCTTCTTAGGACAGGCCTTATGACAAACACCTTTTCATATAACCTTTTTGGGGTATTCTTTTATGGTGTATTTGCTTGCAACTACTGTTTTTGATTTATCAACATTGCATCTTTGCATAACATTATGTTTGCCTTCCATCTGGGGGCACCTGACATCTGGGGCAAGAAAAACTGAAGAAAATGGCGTCGGCTGCCTCTTTTATACCCCTGCTGCACTGACGTCAGGGAAGAAGCGACGTCAACCGACACCGGACCTAGACTTTGGAATTTGACCGACCGAGGACCCACCTGACGGCAGGATAACCCATCTGTAATGACTGCAGCTGTATGAGCACTCGAACATCTACAGTTATGGTAGGTACAAAACTGTACTTTTCTGTTTATATATATATATATATATGTATATATATATATATATATATATATATTTTTTTTTTTTTTTTTTGCTCCCCATTTGGGGGGCACCTGACATCTGGGGCAAGAAAAACTGAATAAAATGGCATCGGCTGCATGTTTTGTACCCCTGACAACCTGACATCATGGAAGAGGAGACTGCAACCGACGCAGGACCCAAGACTTTGTTATTCAGGCCGACTGAGGGCAACCTGCCAGCAGATTACCCAAATGTAATGACCGCAACAGTGAATACACTCGAATATCTACATTTATGGTAAGTGTACACAACTGTACTTTTCTGTTTATGGTTTCTTGAAAAGAGGGCACTTGTCGATGTATTCTGGATCTCTCCCTACTCAGCACCTTTCTCATGGTCCCCAGTTTTTGGATGCTTACTCTTCAAACCCTGTTTCCTCTTTTACTACCCCAGGCTTTTCTGGTGTCTTTGGATCTGAAGGATGCTTATCTGCATATCCCTAATCGCCCTCTTTTCAAGAGGTTTTTGTATTTCTCTTTTTCTTACTCTCATTTTCAGTTCTCTGATTTGTTCTTTGGCTTCTGTACTGGCTCAAGGATATTCACAAAATGCCTAGCTCCTGTGATTGCTTTCTGCAGGCTCCAAGACATTCAGATTTTTCCGAGAAGATCTGTTGCTTCTGGCACCTTCTCCCAGTCACCTGTTACAGGATCTGCTGTTTACCATCTCTCTTCTTCAAAGTTTTGGGTTCACTATCAACTTCCAAAAGTCCATCCTGTCTTCCTCTCAAGACAGTGTGTATCTGGGATGCAAGATTCAGACAATGCCAATGTTGGCCTCTCTTCCACCTCCAAAAGTTATGTCATTGACACTCTTCTTTCAGTCTCTTCTTCCTCTGACTGCCATTCCAGCCAGAGATCCACATGAATAGGCACTTCAGGGACCACCAGCAAAATCCAGGATATCCAATTTATTTAATACCACAAGGAGGCAAAATAACACCAGTGACATGAGAAAGCAAAGCCACTGCAGAACATTAACGCTTAACTGATCACCATGTTTTCGTCTCTAAGGACTTCTTCAGATGTACAACACTTATTACCAGTCCCTTACTTTATAAACCCCCTTTTAAACTATGAACCACCAATAAGAATCTAGGATCAATTTAAAACCTACTAAGTAAAATTTCTTAAAACATCATAATAAGTAAATGAGCTTTTACCTCTAAAAATAATTATTACAGAATTCACTATTACTACTTGTATTTTAACTTAATTAAAAAGTCTTTTATTTTAAATACATAATTAAAGATGCTAATTAATCTTTGTTACTTTGGATTACTGTTCGTAAGTCAATAGCACCATCTACTGTCATCTTTAAAAATTGCAGCTTTAGCAATGTAATGTCAAAAAATCAAATACATTGTCAGTTTAACATCTCTTGGAAGTGCAAATATAAAGTGAAGGTCAAGTCAGATAACACTCCATTAAAGTACTAATTAGAACCCTTCTTTCAAATCCCTCACAACCTTACTGCCCTTAACTTCAGGACAAGGGCCAGGGAAACAGTATCATTTAGTGCAGGATGTTTATTGGTTTCCAAAGGGAAGTTGGTCATTTAAGAAAGTTGGTTGGCCAGCTAACTCAGCTGGCTGAATTGTTGAAACCCATATGCAGTTCAGTTGCTTCAGCAGCCTTTAAGAGTTCGTTGCCAGGTAACCAGGAGGCGTGGCAGCCTCCGATGACTGGAGCATTGAGTAAAAAAAAAAAAAAAACAGAATAATTGCGGGTTTTCCCAATGATGAAGTGGGTATGGATATTGAAGTTGGTTTACCAAGGAACACCTAGGATATTGGCAGAAAGAACTGCTGAAAATGCAAATGAAGAACCAAACGGAAGTGGCATACAAGTGACTAATATTGTTCAAGGTAACTGTAATTTTAATTGTAACTCTAAAGTTAATGTTGACTTGGATTTAAATTCGTGGCTGACTAAAAATGTTTGTATTAACAGTACTCAACCACTGGACTTTCTAACTGCAGTTATAACGACAGCTACCTTAATAATGTTAAACACTTGGAAGCATATTTGTTTAAGTATATATCTTTGAGTATTGACGATTTGTATTTAAAGGAATGTATTAATTGTGGTGGTGTGCCTAAGGGATTAAGAATGTGGAAGTATCCTATTAATGTGCTTGAGGGCTCCGATTTCTATAAAGAGTTGATAGGTGTTTTTGACAGGAGTGTTATGGAAATTATGAGAGCCTTGATTAAGCGCAATGATAAGGAAATGGATACTATGTTTGGGCATATAGAAAGTGTACATCATAAGATAGTTAATGATTTATTGTTCACAGTGAAGGATTATAGGAAAAAATATTTCAGAGTTATGGATTATGTAGATAAGAAATGTCAAGTGATTCTTAACAGGAAGAAAAGAAAGCTTTTGAGGGACAGGATTGAATATTCGGAGCAGTGTAGTTACCCCAAGCCTAGGAGTAACATGAACCACCATAGGCAGAATGATGGGTATGAAGAGAATGTTGATGAGGGTAGAAATAATAATGTTGATGGGGAATTTTATGAAGAGGTAAACAGATATAATGTTACAGAACCCCATTTTAATTATCAGGACCCTTTAGAATATCCTCCCCTCCGGAGGTCAGAGAGGTTGAGGAGCAAGCAACCTCCACAGTACGACGACTGATGGAGTGGCAAGGGTTAAGGGAGGTTTTGAGTGCACAGGATATGCATGTAACAGGGATTACAAAGGAGGACTTTAAACTGTCTTATAAGGGTTATAATATACTTAATTGTGGTGACTTGGATGTGAATGAAGTGCATTTCAGTTTGTTTTCTAAAGAATTTCATTTCATTCCAAAAAAGAAGTGTGATATCAGTAAGTTAACCATAGATTTAAAATAGTTTTTAAGAAAGAAGAATTTGGAACTGATATATGGTTGGGTAAGGGTATAGAAAAAGATGAATTGAATAGAAGAAGTATTTTTAACCCCCAGCTGAAAAACTCTGAAGTTTTAGTTGAAAATTAATTAAGAAAGGGTGTTTTGGGTAATAAATTTCCTTCAGATTTGTTTGAGTGAAAAAAAATTATTGGAAAACGTAAGGAAAAACAGGTTTTTGCGGGTAATGAAACTCAATAAAGTAGGAGGGACTGTATTGATGAATATGGTTAATTATGAGGCTAAGATGATGGAAATACTGGATGATGTTGACAAATATACCAGAGTTTCCAAAATGAGATTAATATTGTATATAAGCATATGTATGTGGCTTTATAAGATTTATTATTGGAGGGATTTATTGATTTGGAAACATTTAATTTTTACATAATGATAAGCCTAGGGTTCCATCTATTTTTGGTATACCTAAGGTGCACAACAATCACTTAGGCCCACCCCTAAGACACATACAGTATCTACTCAAGGTTTAGTGACTGCCCCTTTAGCCTGATTTTTGAACATGAAAATTGAAAAAAATCCCAATGGAAGATGAAAATGTTTTGAGAGATTCTTGGGATTTTTTTAAGGTGGTGTCAAACCTGATTTGTTTCAAGATCAGTTGCTATTTGTAACTATTGATATAGGTGACCTGTTTGTTTGTATTCCACACAAGGAGTGGTTAGTCTGCTTTCAGGAAGCCCTTATTAAGTTTGGTAACCTATCTTACAGTGATTTTCATGTTGGTTTAGAGCTCATAGAGATGGTTTTACAGAATAATTTTGTATTTTTCAAAGGTGAATTTTTTCAGCACATTAGTGGTCTAGCTATGGGGTCGAAGTGTGCCCAGTTGTATGCTAATATGATTTTGATGGTGTGGGAGTATTTGTTTATTGTTAATTCACATTACAAAAATTGCTGGATATTATATAAAAGATTTTTGTACAACACTGTTATCTTTTGGGTTAAAACAGAAGACAAGTTTAAAGAATTTTTTGAATATATATCTGTACCGCTATATTTTTTTACATTTTACTTATCATATAGACTGTGAGAAAGTTAATTATTTAGATCTCACCTTATACAAGTCTGAAGGTGCTTTTAGATCTAAAGTATTTAGAATGAATACTTACTCTAACTCTTTACTTCATTATACAAGTGCATACCCCTTATCATCAGAAGATTGGTATCATAAAGGGCCATTACGTACAAATCAGTAGCATGACTCCATATGATCAAGATTTTGAAAGTGAGTGTAATATCTTGGAGGATGTTTTTAGAAAGGAGTTATCCTATGGATTTGATAGAAAAAGGCTATAGTGAAGTTTTGGAGAGCAAGAAGGAAACGTTTTCACCTGTTCTGGGCTTAGAGCACTTTAATGTGGGCAGTCAAGTTGGCATTGGAATTTTGAGACATGAGGTAGATAAAGGGTATAGGTTATGAACAAACCTTTATTACAGAGTTTAATGGTGATTTGGGGGTTATTAAGAACATAATGGAATGTGAATAGTAGAAGTTTGCAAGTTTGTCTGATCCTGTGGAGATTTTTGATACCCCTTTCAAGATTATTTTTAGTAAGGGTCTCAACATTAAGGATTTGTTAGAATGTACCAATACTAAAAGTAGTAATTGTAATAAGGTGGGTACATTTAAATGTGGTTCTTGCCCACAGGTTCCTATCAGCAGACCGAAGATGCATGTTTTCGAATGGGTATTGGTCGAACTGACAAACCCGAAACTGCAAAATATCGAAGCGGCATGTAAGCGAATTCTTTCCCTGGGAAAGAATTCGCTTGGCCACTTCGGTACTTTGCCATTTTCAGCACTGTAGTGTGGTCTCAGAGTTGGTATATTTAAGTAAGGGGGTATGGGGGGTGAAGCCCCATGTTTTAATGTGCTTACTTTTTTTTGTTGTTGTTGGAACACAAATTTGTTTTCCCTTGGGAAAAAAATCTCTGTTCTGACAGTTCGGTTTTGTAAGCTTTCGCTTACATGGGGTTGATTAATCACCATTCACTTACCTAAGCATTCGGTGATCTAATATAGATCCTTGCCCACAGTGTAAGTATATTATTAATAAGCCATTTTGTTGGAGGCTAGGGACAGGTACTTAGTTAGTAGGGTTTGCAGTACCTGTGATTCTAATGGGGTGGTTTATATTGCTTTGTGTAGTAAGTGTACAGCATTTTATGTGGGCAAGACGGAAAGAAAACCGAGAAGAGGGATATATGAACATATATACGATATGCAAAACAGGAATTTGAGCAGTGCATTGTATAAGCATACCCTTAATTGTCTGGAGGCCAAGTTCTTATTTTTTGTTTTGGTAGAGATTCACACAGATATAAGAGGAGGTCTGTTGGAAACTAGAACTGAGTATAGGGAGGTTTATTGGCAAATCCTTTTGCAAGCCAATAAACCTCCTGGACTTAATGATACTGTTTTCTGGCCCTGTCCTGAAGTTGAATTGCAGCAAGGTTGTGAGGGATTTAAAAGAAGGGTTCTAATTAGTACTTTAATGGAGTGTTATCTGACTTAATTTTCATTTTATATTTTCACTTCTAAGAGATCTTAAACTGACATGTATTTGGTTTTTTGACATTGCTAAAGTTGAAATTTGTAAAGATGACAGTAGATGGTACTATTGACTTACAAACAGTAATCCAAAGTAACATAAAAAATAAATAGCATCTTTAATTATGTACTTTTTAAAAAAAAGATTTTTTAATTAAATTAAAATGCAGGTAGTAATAGTGAATTCTGTAATTATTTTTAGAGGTAAAAGCTCATTTATTTATTATGATGTAAGAAATTATACTTGATAGGTTTTAAATTGAGCGTAGATTCTTATTGGTGGTTCATGGTTTAAAACGTGGTTTATAAAGGAAGGGATTGGTAATAAGTGTTGTACATCTGATGAAGTCCTTAGAGACGAAAACACAGTGATCAGTTAAGCGTTTATGTTCTGTAGTGGCTTTGGTTTCTCATGTCACTGTTACATGTTGTTTTGCCTCCTTGTGGTATTAAATAAATTATATATCCTAGATTTTGCTGGTGGTCCCTGAAGTGCCTATTCATGTGGATCTCTGGCTGGAATGGCAGTCAGAGGAAGAAGAGATTGGTGGTCCCTGAAGTGCCTATTTGTGTGGATTACTAGTTTACTGTTGGTACTTTTTTCCATTCATTTTGTATTCCAGCCAGAAAGTTTCTTTGGGCCCTGGGATTCATGGCCTCTTCTATTGCAATCCTTCCTCTTACCAGCCTACGTATATGGAAGCTTCAGTGGTATCTCAAGTTGGTATGGCTGCAGCATTGCTGCCCTCTGGATTTCTGTGCACTTCATCCTTGTCTAAAAAGGAATTGGATTCAACAATTTGCTGTCAACCCAGACCTACCCTTTCAACCTTCAGTCACTTCTCAAGAAGTGTTCATCAATGCCTCAGACATGGGGTGAGGGGCTTCATTTGGTCAACTGAAAGATCAGGGTCCCCCCCCATCACAAGTCAGACCATATCAAGATCAAAGAGATGAGAGTTGTAATTCTGGCCCTTCAAGCTTTTCACCCCATGTTCTTTCCAGGGCCTTTGAAGGTGTGCACATGCAGCACTACAGTCATGTTGTATGTCAAGAAGCAGGGAGGTGCAAAATCTTAACTTCCTCTGCAGACTGGCTGTTCAGGCCTGGAAGGTGGCTCTCATTTATCAGTTAACTCTTTAGGCAGTATACATTCCTTCAGATCACAATCTAGTGGCAGATTCTTTGAGAAGGTCCAAAACACAGGCTCACAAATGGATGCTTCCTTCCTTTTAGGTATTTCATACCATATGCACATACTGTGGCTGCTTAGTGATATTAATGACATAAAATGCTTTGTATTATCTTTTGAAAACATATTGACTAATAGTATTATTTATTCGTGAATGTTTATATATGTGTAAGTACTTCTACACATTCACATATTTATTTAGATTGGAAGCATTCATTTAGTCAAACATTCAGAAAATTGAATGGGTTTAATGCCATTACATTAGTCATGTAATCACAGAATGCTGGCATTACTTTGTGATAGGCTGTGGTATGACAGGGATTTTGCCTTTCCCTTGCTTTTGTGCAATCTCATAATTGATATATATATAAGTAGGAGATATGATGCAGGGGGCTTGCTGCCAGCAAAAACGTTTTTTTGTTTGATGTCCTGACTTTTGATCTTTTTAGATTGATCTTTTGTTGTTCATCTGAGTTCTGTTTTGATTAAATGAAGTACATTCATATAGCAATAGTTATATACTTGTGTTTCTGTGTGAATATATCTGTATCTGTGTGGGTGTGTGTGTGTGTATAAAAATGCATACGCAGATATTATCAAAATCATAAGCTCCTTTTTCCCATTATTTCTGCATGGGGTGGGGTGTCACATCAACTGTTTTTCACCTGTCCTCATTCAGTGCCACTGTCCTACCTTCTTTGACAGTCATGCCTGTTTGTTGTACATCTTTTGTTATACAATCCATTCTTTTGATGGTGGAATGTCATCATTTCTTCTTGCCTTCTTCCTGATTCTCCCAAATCTTCTTGATTCCAAGCCCAGTGGATTTGTTTTACTGCCCTTCTACCTTGGCTCTTGAATACAATGTCCAGTCTCCTCTTTCATCATTGTAGCAATCCTTGGCTTATATTTGTCAGGTTGATTGGTTTTCCATCCAGCTTTTAGTTAACACAGCTATCTCAGGTAACCCAGGCTGGGTGTCTGGACATCGGTCAGACAGTAGTTTATTGTCCCATGGCTAACTGGGCATTATGGTGGCCACACACACTAGCCAGTATATCTGTTTATTAGTATGGGTACCCTGGAGATGGTCTGAGGATGCCCCGATCCTCAACCCACTTATCACAACCCTTCTTTGTTAATATTAGTCCAGATGACCAAATCATCTAGATCCAATTTGTACACGATTGAATGGTTAGACCTGAAATTGCACAATCTGTGATCTTTGCTGTCCTGTCTAGAGGATACTGCACTCCACAGTTGATACCTGAAGCAGTTGTTCTGTGCTGCTCTTCCCCTAATATGTACCACCTAGAGTTTATGCTGCTGCCCATGATTTCATTCAGGTTTAGGTTCAGCTCTGTTGGCATACCTCTCAAGTTTGAGGTGGAAATACCAAACATGTTTTTTTATGATGTCTGTAAGGAACACCACACAGACACAGTGAGAATGTGCAAACTCCATCATTGGCTGGAGGTCAAGTTCAAGCCCTGTACTTTGTGGTTGAGAGAAGACCTTAACCACCATGCCAACTGTCTATGTAGTAGTTTTGCAGCCTTCTCATTTTATAGCTGGTTCATTCTGGTACAGTAGCATTTTTTTTTATTCAATCTTTTTCCATGATGAAGCTCTGATTGTCAGCCAGCCAGTTAGAGCCCCTGTCATCTCCTCCATTCAAGGATCTAGTTTACCCTCTGACCAGGAACCACTCTTTGCTGGATGTGTAACTGAGAGAAAGATTATTCTAATTGTTCCTGTACCATTTGGCTCCAGCAACTGCATAATTTTTGATGAGACTGATAGTTAATTAGGTGTTTTTTTTCCACCGGGTCTCATTGACAAACTTTAATGAACCTTCTGTTACTATTAATCATCAATATTGTACTTTATTGTTTACATCTTGTGATAATTTTGCCACTATATATTACAGGTTTATTATTTTTATCATTATTACAAAATATAATGTTTCAATATTTCATTTTTTGGTATGTATGCTAGTTTAAAATTGTGATTGCTAACTGTTATTATTATCTTACTTCACTGTCTTATTTTATTCACGTTTAATTTTGGTCATGATTTATGTATACAGGAAATGATGTCACATCATTTTATTTGCATTACCTATAAATAAGGTCAAGTGTATCATCATGACTAAACCACTGAGGAAAGCTGACTGCTGAAACCGGTCTGGTTCATAATAAATAATATAATTGCTACACCTACTCGGGGTGCTGGATTTTTTCTTTTTTATTCATGGTTGGTTTATCCGTGCACCAACCGTAAGTGCTAGCCTGCTCCTTTTCACTGTTTGCTTGCTTGCCAGGCATTCCTTTTGGACAGATGAAACTCCCATACCACTGGCACTCGCATTTTTCATTGTGTGTGTGTGTGTGTGTGTGTGTGTGTGTGTGTGTGTGTGTGTGTGTGTGTGTCAAATCCGATGCAGCATATGAACATCTAATGTTAGTACTCCAGCAGACAAGGCTGTCTTCCCTAAGGATGGGTGAGCTGGCATTGGCTGCTTACCCCCTCAACCACTGGCTCCTCCATCTTTCATGCCTCTGCTCAAAGTCTGGTCATCTGGGTCATAGTCAAGATTTTATCTTTCTCTGCCATAAAGCCAGCCTTACAGTAGCATTTGCTGGTGTATTCCTGTGTAGACTTTGCCATGGATACTAATCAAGAACAGTAGAAAGTTTTTGAAACTTCTTATTTTTTTAAAGCTAGATTGCCTTCTAGCAGTCACAGCTCAAGGTTGCAGGTGTGTGTGCTGGGGGCCATCCCAACTGCTTGAAAAGATGTGGCAAAGACCAATGTCTATTCTTAACAAAACTGGCAAACCATACACCTAAATCCTGCATCAATTATTATTTTACTCATACATCTTCTGTTAAGGTGAGTTGTCAAACAAATTTATTTTCTTACTTTCTAACTACTTTTTGTGGTTTGAAGAAAAGCCTTATAACATTTTTTTTTACTGTAGGTATATTACTTTTCAGATATTTAACTGTTCAGCACCAGACACTGGAAACATGGAAGTTTTGATTCGCTTTGGGACAGAGCAGCAAAAGGAGCAGTGGTTGAAACCCTTGTTAGACGGCAAGATTAGGTCTTGTTTTGCTATGACAGAACCTAAGGTACGTTTTGTGAGAGAGAACTGTGCTCAACATATATATATATATATATAAAGAGGAAGAACATTGTACTCAGCTGAAGTATAAAAAAGTTGACAGTTACTTTATGGAGAGATTTTTAACCTGTGGTGTTATTCTTAATGCTACTTTATCTGTTATTTGCAGTGCAAAGTAAATTAAGTGTCAATACACAGGGTTTATCCTGTGTTGACTAAGGGTACCCTCTGTATGCTATTTTCTTTTTATAAGATGTAGCTTGCAGATTCTGCAGTGTATTGATCTTGCTTGCTTTTGGTATGCTACCCAGATCTGTTGATTCTTGCCTGCATATTATACTTACTCATACTTAAAGCAGTTTGACGTTAGTATGATTGCAGTAATTCATTATGTTATAACTGATTGTCACAAGTTATCTTCCCTTCCTTTTCTCATATATAAACTAAAGCTACCTTAATAACGTGAAACCTTTAAAGTTCTCTCTGTACAGCAATATACTACATTTATGTGGAACATCTGATGTTCTTCGTGTTTCACTGCTTCAGTCCTAATCGTTGGGGTTATCCATGCTGTGGTAGCCCTCAGTCAATCCAAATACCAGTCAAGGTTTTGTGCGTCGGCTGCTGTCGCTTGCTGGGTGACATCAGGTCGTCTGAGCTATAAAGGAGAGCAGGTGACGCCATTACCTCAGTCTTTCTTGCCGTGGAGCCCGTAGCAGAAGCAATTTGAAACAGTGCCGGTCACCGTTTCCAGATTTCGAACTTCAGCTGAAAATGTCTAAAGCTAAGTACCCCGTTGGGGATCCTTCCTTTTTCTTGCACTAACCGATGTCTGAAAAAGTCAATAACTTTCTCGCTTGTGGAAAGCAAATTCCACACCAAGACTTCCATTCTTAGTGTGTCACTTGTTTAGGCTGAGATCACAATGTACTGTGCTATTGGTTCTGTGCCCTCTTTAACACTAGAACTATTTGTCATAGAGCTCTATTTGTAGCCAGTTATTTTCGTCTTCTGTCTCCGATTACCAATATGGCATCCGTCAGTCAGCAAACCGCAGATCTTCCGAAAAAAACTAAAGATAAGGATAGAGACAGACCACATAAGGCCAAGCCTTCCGACAACACCACTGCTGAATGGGTCATCAGTTCTTTGGAATTCAGTGAGGTGCTTTCACAGCCCCTGATACCCGACTCGATTACTTTGCAGGCCTCTACTGAGGCCCTTTCGGAGTCCTGTATGCTGCAGATGTCTGTATCGTCTAACCAAGCCTTCAGCTGTCTCTGCCTCTGTTGGTTCTGGAGCCACTAAGCAGGCATTGGCTTCCGAGGATACCAGTCGCACTTAGGATTTCACTTCAAGGCCTTCACTCTCTCTTCCGACTAACACACTGACAGCACCGAGGGATACTCTTCAGGCCAGACTTAGAGCTACTCCAAAGAAAATAGCAAAAAGTCTCCATTCCAGTACTCCTCCCCCTCCTCAAACTAGAATGCTTAAAATGGGGGGGGGTGGTCTCATCACTTTCGAGCCACTCCAGCCAAAAGGAGAAGGGAACCTTCTCCAGACATCAAATTGGATTTAGACTCAGAGGGATCTCACTCCTCTGTTTTTGAGGAGGAAAATCCTCTTACTGCCTATAAAAATTCAGATGCAGAAGAATCTATTACTTCTGCATCACCTCCGGAGGACTTTTCGTTTGGGGAAACCCTTCACACCCTCAGGGAACACTTCCAATGGGAATCAATGGATTTTCCTCAATCCAAGAAAAGACTAAGAGAGTTTCTGGACCTACCCCAGCATAGGCCTCTGGCCATCCCACCCATCTTGGAGGTGGTAGATGTTTACCAAGAATCCAGCCGTACCACTGACACCCTTCCATCTGCCCCCAGAAAACCTGACCGGTACTATAGGGTACCTGACTTACATAAATTCCTCTACAGAAATCCTATAGCAGATCCAGAGGTGATTACTCCCGGACCTAAGGGAGTTAAGGCTACCTCTCCATAGAATCCTACTCCCTCATTCAAATAATCCAGGGCCCTGGACAGATGGAGTAAAAAAGTATATACCTCTGCAGCTTTAACTATAAAGGCTGTCAACTGTCAGTTCCATATGTTACAATATTAACAGCACACTTTGAACTTTTGAAACAGAAAATGTATGCTTTACCAGATTTTCCCAACAATAAAGAGATAGAATTACTGCACTCTTCATCTCAGGTGGCAAAGCACTCCTTGTACTGTGGATTTGACACCCTAGAAGCGTCTAGCAGGGCAGCAGTGACAGGATCTGTTATCAGAAGATATGCATGGTTGAAGGAGCAACCTCTCCCTGATCATGTCAAAGCTAAAATCATGGATGCACCTCTTGACAAAGACCGCTTGTTCAGACAGAAAACTGAAGAGGTTCTTAAAAAAATGGAAGACAAAGCAAAATCGATGCAGACTGTTAAAGATTTTCTTCAAGTACAACCTCCTAGGTTCAGCAGAAATTTTCCCTCTAAACACTGGTCCTTTCCTGCACCAAACAGGCAGGCACAAGGCAAAACCTGTAGGGACAGACCCACCAGGACTCAAACACAGGGCCAGCAAAGAACTAAACAGTGGCCCCCACTCAAACACTAGAGCAGGGAGTTCAAAAACAACCCTGTATGGAGAAAACTCTCAATGACTACCTTTCCCATCTCTGCCTGTCGCCACCACACCAAAAGCTAGGAGGAAGGCTATCTCTATTCAGAAAAAAATTGGAACTCTATAACAAAAGATCAATGGGTTTTAAAAATCATTGCTCAGTGGTACAAAATCAATTTCCAAGAACTACCACCTCCAAGAGGGTATCCAGACCTAGCTCCAAACCAGTGGGCAGAAGCAGTAAAACAAGTACAAAACCTAATTTCCCTAGGGGCAGTAGAACCTGTACCTCCAGAACAAGTTGCAAAAGGATTTTATTCCAAACTATTCCTTGTTCCCAGGAAAGAGGGGACTTGGCGCCCCATCCTGGACCTATCCTTTCTCAGTACCTTCCTGGTAATCAGGAAATTCAAAATGCTTACCTTACAAAAGCTTCTACCAATGCTGCCAAACAAGCTTGGATGGTCACCTTAGACGTAAAGGATGCTTACCTGGACATTGCAATAAGGGAATCATGCAGAAAATTCCTGCGCTTCAGAGCAGGATCATTACACTTTCAATTCTTGCTTTGCCCTTTAGCTTATATACTGCTCCCAGGGTATTCACCAAATGTCTAGCTCCTGCCATTTCCTTTTGCAGGCAAAACAATGTAGAGATTTACCCTTACCTGGACGACTTGTCTCAGCCAGGCAGACTGCAAGGAACTGCTCCTGCAGCACCTCTCATTTGTAAAAATCCTACTCACCTCTCTGGGGTTCACTGTCAACGAAAGGAAATTAAAACAGACACCTACCAGGAAAATCATATTTCTGGGAGCCTTACTGGAGACAGAACAGCAAATGGCCTTTCTGTCTCCTGAAAAACAAAGTTTCCTACCAAAATACCTTACTACTCTGGCCTCCTAAACCCAGCTTTCTGCCAGGAAATTCATGCAAGCTCTAGGGTACATGGCCTCATGCATCCTCCTGGTACCTCTGGCCAGACTGCACATGAGGAAAATTCAGTGGTACCTAAAGAACCTATGATGTCAACACTCACAACCTCTGGACACCTTCCTGTCTGTGATCCCTTGCATTAGATCCAAGTTCCTCTGGTGGGCCCAAGCCTGTGCTCTGAACAAGGGACTTCCATTCACCCTCCGTCCAGCAGACCAGACCATAACTACAGATGCTTCAGACATAGCCTAGGGAGCCCACCTAGAAGGCAGATGCGCCCAAGGTCTCTGGGATGCACAAATACTACCCTTGCACATCAATCAAAAGGAAATGATAGCAGTGCAAAACTCTCTGGCATCCTTCAAACCCTACCTCAAATCAGGGGTGGTTCTCATAAAAACAGACAACACCACAGTCATGTGGTACATCAACAAACAGGGAGGTACTCAATCCTACCCCCTGTGCAGACTAGCCATGACCCTGTGGCTAGCAGCCTCATCCATGGGACTACATCTTATAGCCCAATACCTACCGGGCATCAACAACACCCTAGCATACCACCTAAGCAGAAACCTACTGGACCCACACGAATGGCAAATCCACAGAGACATTTTTCTGCAAATTACACACACATGGGGGACCCCCCAGGTGGACCTCTCTGCCTCTCATTTAAATCACCAAGTACAGAAATTCTGCACCAGGGAGTACCATCACCTGGTCTGGAAGGTTGATTCCCTGACCTTCCCTTGGAATACCCTCTATGTGTATGCATTCCCACCTCTTTCTCTCATTCCAAAAGTATTAATCAAGATAAGGGAGGAAAAACCAAGAGCAATACTCATTGCCCCAGATTGGCCCAGACAGCATTGGTACCCAATGCTGTGCAGCCTATCTCACCAGCCCCCCCTGGCAGCTACCTCTGATACTTCACCTGCTATCCCGGGGGGGGGGAGAGACAATGTTGCACCCAGACCTTCAGACACTCAAGCTCTCAGCGTGTCTTGTTCTACCATAACCAACAAGGAATCTATGCTAAGCAAGCAAGTCCTTGACATCATCACAGAAGCCAGAAGGCCCAGCACCAGAAAATCTTACTCTGGAAAATGGAAAAGATTCCGCTCCTGGAGCCAGTCCAAGGGGGCAGACATACATCTGCCCTTCATTCCTCTTATTCTAGATTATCTTGCTGAGCTTCTTAATAAGGGTCTCTCCTTCTCCTCCATAAAGATCCATGTCTCTGCCATCTCGGCACATTTTGATACAGAACAGCCATTGTCCTCCCACCCTCTTATCAAACAATTCCTTAGAGGACCCTCTAATATCAGGCCTCCCAGAAGACAACCCACCCCAACCTGGAACCTGAACTATGTTTTAGAAAAACTTACTCTGCCTTCTTCCGAGTCTGCAGCACCCTCAGAATTAAAGTACCTCTCTTGGAAGACTTCTTTCTCCTGGCTATTACTTCAGCCAGGAGAGTGTCAGAGCTTCAGCTTTAATGGCCATTGAGCCATTTATCATCTTCCATGCAGACAGGGTCTCACTGAGAACCAATCCCTCCTTCATGCCAAAGGTGGTTTCGGATGTTACCCTCAACCAGGCCATCCACCTGCCCACCTTCTTCCCTAACCCTCAGAACAAGGGGGAAAGGATACTACATTCTTTGGATGTACACAGGCAACTCAGATTTTTATCTGGATCGTACAAAGACATTCAGGACAACTGACCAGCTCTTGGCCAGCTTTAAAACAGGGGCACAGGGGAAACCAGTATCCAAATAGACCATTTCCAAATGGATAGCACACTGCATCCAATTTTGCTACTTCTTGCATGGAATCCCCCCGAGACCATCAGAACCCATTCCACTAGGGCAACCTCTACTTCCACAGCATTCCTTAGAGGGGTACCCACCAAGGACATCCTGGAAGCTGCCACATGGACTTCAGTCCACACCTTCACCAAACATTACCATCTGAATCTATTCTCAAAAGCTAGGGCTGGGTTTGCTTCTGCAATTCTGCAGGGCATGTTCACCCAATCTTAAGTTTCTAGCAACCTTCCACCCTTCTCCTCAGCTTTGGGAATCTTCCCAATGGTTAGGACTGCAGCAGTAAAACACGAAGAACATGGTACAGTTGTGTGCACTTACCATAAATGTAGATGTTCGAGTGTATTCATTGCTGCAGTCATGCTTTCTCTACCTCCTTCCCCCTGATATCTGCTGTCCTTAGAGAGGCACATATTTCTATGGGGGTCTCTGACCCCAGGACTACTAATAATTATTAAAATTGGACTTCTTTGGTTAGTTAAGGCAAGAAAAACTGAGGTAATGGCGTTGCCTGCTCTCCTTTATAGCTCAGATGACCTGATGTCACCCAGCAAGTGACAGCAGCCAACGCACAAAACCTTGACTCTGGTATTCGGACCGACTGAGGGCTACCACAGCATGGATTGGGAGGGTGGCCTAATGGTTAAGGTGTTTGCCTTACAAACACAAGGTGCAGGGTTTGAGTCTCACAAGGGATAACTGGCTAGGCTTAAAATGGCTCACAAGGGCAGTTAGCTTAGTACTAACCTATGAACCTATGGATAACCCCAATGGTTAGGACTGCAGCAGTGAATACACTCAAGCATTTACATTTATGGTAGGTGTATACAACTGTACGTTCCCAGGCCATTCAGTGAACACGTGCACCACCGATTTGAACATGTGGGTAACAAACCTGAATAAATAAATGGAAGTAGACCTAATAAAATATTCTACTTACAGTCATAAGTGCATACATTTTGTAACAATGGTAATTCAGAAAATGTGTTACTAAGCAATGCTATTTTGTTATTACTGAAGTTAGTCTGATGCTTCACAGACCACTCATATTTTATAATCCTATTTCAGTAATTGATAAAAGCCTTGTAATCCAACTTGTTAGGTACGCATGTTAATGATATGGTTTAGAGTAAGTTACTTACATAATGAAACCAGCTGTATATACACTATGGCTGAATATGATGTCCAGCAGCAAATCCTGAAGGGAATTCTGCTTTTCTACCAAAGATGGGGGTGACCTTGGAGTTGATTATATTAAGTAAGGAGTTATAGGAGAGACAGGCCGCTCCATAACTGAGTAGACTTTATCCACCCCAGAATTATTATTTTTATTTTGCGATTTTCCATGTTTTAAGCCTGTCATTTGGTCATGGTGCATATGGTTTATCAACCTAAATTGTCTGGGAAAGCACTGAAATGTTACACATGTATTAGTGATCTGTTTTTGTAGTATACATTTATTTAGAATTCTTTTTCTTCTGTTACCAAGAACATTGTTTTGTAAATATTAAAATTCACTGTAATCTAGTTCTTAGAATTTAACAGTATTCACATCTGATTGCATGCTGTTTCATATCTCCAACTGTTTGGCTGCATATTATGGCAAGTGAATAATGCTTCACAAAACGTTAGATAGTTTCAGGCATGATGCTAAAGAAAATGATCATTATCTACATTATTAGTTACCAAAGTTTGGAAATTAACTTGGAGCCCAAGAACAATCACTCTGGAGAAGAGATCAAGTTCTTCTCCATCTACTTCCCTGCCACATGGGTTTGGTGATAAGTACTTTTTTCTAACCATCACGTCCCCAAAGGACTATGTCTGATAGCTCTGTGTTGAAGAGGTACTGCCAGCTATGCCAGGAGAAGTAGGCAGTGGATGTGTAACATATGCCAGCACAGCTAGCTGGAATTTAGTAAAGAATTGTATATTATTTGAATGTCAAACTGATTTGTACAGATGCTTGTGTTGAAAATGGATTTCTAAAGTTGCTCATATTAAAAATGTGCCAACAGTGGGTCCTGACTTTATTGTAACTGAATTAAATATATATAAGTTAACAGAGGATACTGGAAGAAAAGAGGTTAAACTGAGCTCCAGCTAACTTTGAGAAATCATAACAAATTAAATTACTGGGCCTGGGCCATAAAGATGTTATCTCACAGTTTTGAATGAAGCCAGAGATTAAATGCCTGTAAGAAGCATCGTTTGTGAGTCTCTTTAAGAGGAGTATAAGTTTGTAATTGTTTTATGACTTCCAGAAGCTGCACCAGATCTGAGCAAAGCTCTTGTGTTTGCATTATTGACATGTAGATACTAATTCCTGGCAGTTTCTAGCAGTGTGGGGGGAGGGGGACGGGGTGGCGTGGGAACCACAACTCCAATGACCAGATGTATGTGATGTCATACTGTACAGAAATATTTTAATATTAGCTGAGACTGAAGTCTCAAGACAGTCTGCTTCTTGGAACCTGACGTAGAAAGATCCCTCGCCTACTTCATCTTGCCTTGCTGTATTAAGTAAGGAGAAACAGTAATTATCTAGATCAGTTAGGAAGATATAGTGAGAATAGTTAAGTCTTTTTTTCTATAACTGTGTGAATCTTTCCAGCTGTGTTATTTTTAGTATTTCCTGTGATTGAAGCTCTGGTGTTTAGTGTATATAAATATTTCATGTTCTTATTAAATATATTTAAACTTGCCCTTTAGAGAAATAGTTTAGCCTTTGAGAGTACTTATATCAGTTGGTAGCATTGTGGCCACTCCTAAAGCCTGGCTGTCTTGTCAACATTACCTTTTGTATTAATATAAGTTTCACTTGGTATAATTGGGTACCCTTGCAAGAGCCTTAGGTAGCTGACTTTGTAGTGTCTGATGGCAGTGATAACTACCTTATAGTATGAGCAGCCAGGGGAACAGCGGGTAAATCTGTGTCAGCCTTTCCCAGGTGTGAGTGTGTGTGTGTGTGTGTGTGTGTGTGTGTGTGTGTGTGTGAAAATCAAATCTCAGAGAAAGAGAGTGTGTGTGTGTGTGTGTGTGTGTGTGTGTGTGTGTGTGTGTGTGTGTGTGTGTGTGTGTGTGTGTGTGAGCTACTTGGAGCAGGGGCACAAAGCACTGGTTTCACAGAGAGGATGTTGGAGAACTTGGCTTGGCACTCAACTGAAGACTTAACCCTGTAGCTGTGCTAGAGGGGAGCCTTACTGGGGCCCTGGAGAGAGACAGATATAAAGAAATCCAGACCATGGGCTAACTGTGTTCCCTGTGTGCTCTTAAGGGAAATTGTGTTTGTTGCAGAGAGGTCTGTATCATCTGGAAATACTGAGTGAACCATTTGTATTCCAAGGGAGCGGCCCTCTCCAGGGTCAGTGGTGAGGAATCAGGGTCCTTGATTACTGGCACAGACTGGGGATGCCACAGGCTCCACAACAAGTATCCACTCAGTCTTTTTCTGTAGAAGAAGCTTTTAGGCATCCCTGACTAGACAGAAGCTCTACAACCCATTCATCCCTGCCCAGGAAGCCCATCTGTTTTGTTCATTCCTTCAGTGGCAAGAGTTGAGTGATAGGGAGTGGGCCAGATAGCAGATCCTGCAGAGCAGCCTCCCCCTGTAGCTCTCTCCTTTTGATGGCTCCATTTATCTCCATAATGCTGCCCAACTTCAGAAGTACCACTGTGGGCCATTTTAACCTAGCCAATTTCCCTATCATGACCTGTACCTTGTGTCTGTGAGGTTAACACCTTAACCCTTATGCCAATCCCCACCCCACATTCAGTACACATGACCTTCCTTTGACAAAGCCAAAGTGGGATGGATTCAGTGTCTGGAGGTGTCCTATGTCATTGTTCCATGGCTTTGCAACTAAGGCTAGTTAGATGAACAGGTCAGTAGTTTCCAGGATCTGTTGAAGGTCTTCTGTTATGAAGGGGATGACCATCAAAGTCTTACATTCTTATAGCAAAAATCCTGTTTTAAGACTATAGTTAAATAGGGTTTCCAGGGGTGCTGATAAGTCATATTTTAGAATGTTCAGGAGGCATCCCGAGATGTTATTGGGGCCCAGTGAGGCCGTGTTTTTGGCTTCAGTGAGCACCATACCCCTCAACCTCTTAGCACAAAAAAATCTGGACAAAGACAAAAATAATAGGGGCACAAACCCTCAAAATAGAATACATTTGAAATATTGCTCTTACAAAGTTAGAAAGTTGCTAGGATAAAAGGTTTTGTGTTACCCTGCATTTTCTGAAGGAGATGAAGTCTGTAACTCAAATGTCTACCATTATTTAGTGAATTCATTCCTCACTGTTTCGGGACAAAAACCACAAATTTTATGGGAACAGACCAAATTATGAGGCAGAAATCTAGACAGTTGAGAGGTATGGCAAGAACAGCCAGTACATGCTGCCTAATTAATTAGAGGTGTTATGTCTGAGGGTATTTCTTGAAGGATGGTTGGGGTGGAGGTGGGGGGTGGGGGTAAAGTTGGAACTTAATTTGTCTGTTAACATGTTTACTGTATTGCCAGGTTCAGTGAGTGTGGTACCATTAATAATAATAGATGAATACTAGGCTAACTGCCCTGAAGGGACATTTTAAGCCTAACCAATATCCTGAAATCAGAATCTAACCCCGTACCTTGTATTTATAAGGTGAAGACTTTAACCATTGTACTAAACCCATATGGTACCTCCAGTTCAGCATGTTGCTGTGTGCTCCCCTTGAGGTTTCTGACACTGGTGAAAGCATTATGGTCATCTTTCACTTGGGAGGTTGTCTTTACCTCAAATTTGCCTATTTAATTTGATAAGAGAGTTTTTATCTTTACGAGAATTACCCTTCCTGATTTTTTGCCATATTTTTTTTTCCTTTTGTTGTATAGTCTGTTTAATTTGGCATGCCACCAGGTTTGGTTTGTTTCTGGGGCTAGTTGTGGGTTTATTTATGGTTGGTACAAGAGCCTGTATGCAGCCACTGACATGGTTTTACAGAGTTTCTGAGAGCAATTCAGCATATGCTGCTATGCTCTCGCGGTTCAGAGGGCCATTGAATTTTGACAAACTGCCACTTAATAAAAGTTAACTTACCTTGGAATAGTTTCTGTTACTAGTTTTACTAGGGATTATGGAGCTGATTTTGATTTCTGAGGAGACAGCCTTATGGCCAGACTTAACAAGGAGGATGAGACATTTGGGGGAGGGGTGCAGCATTCTCCCATATTCGTGAGTACGAGGTCCAGTATGTTAGAGCCTCTAGTGGTCATTTTTACTATTTGGTCAAGGGTGTTTCTGTTTATGAATTCCAGGAATCTCTGTGCCTGTAGATTTGAGGCCATTTCGGATTCTCAGTCTATACAGGGGGTAATTAAAGTCACCCATGAGTAGGGTGTTTGGTTGGATAGTAAATGTCTCCAGTAGGTCCAAGTATGCATTGTGAGCTTCTTGTACATGAAGGATGACCTATAGCTGGCTAGGATATGGTATGGGATTTTGTCTGTGGTGTTGTGCACATGGAAGAACTCCAGCACGTCATCCTGTTTGACCACCTTAGAGGTATGCTTGCTATTAATGTATATCACCTTCAGTCCTTGTCTGTGCAGCTGCTGGTCTAAAAAGTGCATTAAAAATTTGCACTGACAGTGTATTCTCTTGCTTTAAACCATGTCTCAGTAACTGCACAGATATCTGTATTCTCAAGCATGAGGAGGGTTTGGGGGGAGTATAGTTTTTTACTTAGGCTCCCTCATTGAGAAGTAGCACCTTGAGGTTTAGTTGTGTTGATTTTTCTGTGTCAGTCGGTTTGCCAGTTTGGCATTGCCTAAGAAAGGTACTGTGGGGAGTGGATACTTTTAGCTGGTATTCAAAAGCTTAGAAGGAACAAGAATAGACCATTTTCGGCAAAGCATCATGGTCTGTTAAGCATGTCCTTCCAAGCTGACCAGTATTGGATTCCCTTAGAGTAACCCCAGAAAGACAACCAGTTGTTGAAATCAGTCACTTTTGCTCATATTGAGGCATCATCTTCAGTGATGGTAATATGCTGCTCAGTGCTAGGCTCATAGCAGCCTGAGATCATAGTCTGAGTGCTCCATAATGTCTGTCTTCTTGTTGTCCAGGGAGCTTTGTCTCTGGTCATTTACACCTACATGGACTATGATGTAATCATTCTGGTACCTGTGGAGTAATGACTTGAGTGTGTGCATGATTTGGCGAATCCTGGCTTCAGATAAGCATCTAACTGTTATCTTCTCCTTGTTCAGCCTAGTTAAAGGGGCATCAGTATGGCTTAAAATGGAGACTGCTGTGACAAGAGTCCAAACTAATAAAACTACCAACTTAAAAGATAAAACCCAAAGAAACCTGAAGGTGTTACTGCTCAATGCCAGGAACCTAGAAAAGAAATTCCACACCCAACAACCTCTCTTCACTCTGGAGAATATAAATGTTTGTGCCATTAATGAGACATGGTTTAAATTCACAGAAAGTACTCTGGTATTGAAAGGTTTCATTGCCTTCCACACATTAAGACAATCAGCTACACAGACAGGGACAAAAGGTGGAGGAGTCTCAGTCTGTATTAGCAAAAAGCATAACTCTAAGTTGGTTAACAGGGCTATGACCTGGAATTCCACATAAAATCGCTACAAAGTCCCATACCATACCATACATTAGCAAGCTGTGTAGGTCCCCCTCTATGTCCCTAGCATCCCATATTTCATACCTAGAGCTACTGGAGGCACGCACCATTAAACCAAATACTCTGTTCATGGGAAACTTTAACTAGTCATCTATAGACTGGAAAACATATACTGCTTCATACTCGTAGACACAGTTATTCCTGGATTTGTTTTAACACAAATACCTTTGACTAGGTAGTGTGCACACCCACCAGAGGTTCAGACATACTGGACCTGGTTACCCCCCCAACCAGTGCCACATCCTCACTGGTGAGGTTGGACCACAAAGCTGTCTCCTTCAAAACAAAACTCAACTCAGCAACCCCAGCAAATCCTCTAACAGTTAAGAACTATTCCAAAGTAAACTGCATCCTATTAAGTGATAGTTTGTCAAAATTCAGTGCTTCTTCCAACCCTGAGTTCCAAGCAACCTATGAGGAATTGTATAACCGTGTAAATGGCTGTATGGAAGCTGCTGTACCTACTGGAAGTAAGCCCAAAACAATATCTAAAAACAAACCACTCTGGTGGAATCCTAACTTTATTAGAGTATATAACAGAAGGAGAAAAGCCATTGCTAAACTCGGGAAGAGCAACTCCAGTAATCATATGAGCTCTCTAATTAAACAGGAAACTAAGAAAACTAATTAAGTCCAACAAGGCTAATTACAAGGTCAAGATAGCCTTATGGGGTGGGGGGACTGCACACTCAGAAAAGAGAGCCAGTGAATTTGTCTGTTTGGATAAATTTCAGTTACTGGTAGTAAGTGCACTGCCTGGATGCCAGCAAAGAAAACATTTAGAGAACCTAAAAAAAATCAACTATAAAAAGTGAAGATAAAACATTTGTTGGGAAGAATCCTGCAAATGTTCAACAAAATGTAATTCAAGCTTCAGATTTGGTGTAAGATATGACTTTAGTAACCTATAGGAAAAAATAAGTCAAATGTGCTCAGAACTGACTAACATAAATGAAACATTGAAGGACTATATCAACTCAAATAATATGCTGGAAAAAAATGGAAGAAGCTTTGAACAGATATCAGATGAGTTGATAAAACTGCAACAGTTAGAGGTCAAAATAAAGAAAAAACTGGCTGAGTGTAAAACTTCTCAAGAAGAGATGTTTCAAAAAATGGTAGACTTGGAGGACTGAGAGCATGCAGGGAAAACCTGAGATTTTCAGTTGTACCAGAAAAACTGGAAGGAGCAGACTGTATTAGGTTCATACTAGGCTATCTGCCCTAGGGCATTTATAAGCCTAGCCAGAGTGTGTTTGGCTTTCGCTACCCATTTTAAATTAATTTTGCTATGCCCTTTTTTGAGGTTAGTATACTGTGCCTCTGTCTAACAGTGACACAGAAGTGATACCTGTGGTAAACCTATGATCTCCCATCCACTCATCAAGATTCCTCTTGAAGAGAGTCAATGAGGGACTCTGCCTAACCTGGACTGGGATTTTATTCCAGAGTGAAGGGAGCCTCTGGGTTATGAATCTGTCCCTCCAGCATGTCCTATTTATTTCAGTGCTGAGGTTCAAGTCTCTCGGCGTAGCTCGATGGGATTTGGATTTTCTGAGGTGCAGCATGTCCATTAATTCCGGGTTGGACATGGCTTTATACATCAGGCACAGATCGCCTCTGAGCAGGCGGTATGCCACTGAGTAGAGCTGGAGTTTCTTTAACCGGGCAGCATATGGCATCTGTTTGAGCCCTTTGATCCTCTTGGTGAGGTACTTTTGGGGTCTTTCCAGTTGCTGCAGGTGTCTGGTAAGGTACATCCCAAAAGGGGCATTGTACTCAATTATGGGCCTGATGAGGGATGAGTAAAGAGGCACAATGACCTCCCTGATCTAGATGTGAATCCCTTCATGATTAGGTGGGCTATATAAAATGTTTTTCTAACCACTTTGGTCACGTGGTTGTCAAATGAGAGATTGCTATCAACTTGGGTCCCCAGGTCCCTAATTACTTCTTCTGTACTTAATGGATTACCACCTATGTGGTAATTTGTGGGCACTTTGTTTTTGCCAAAGGGATGACTATACACTTTTGGCGTTTAGCTTGAGGCCATGGCTCTGGCACCAGTTGTCTGTTTCTATGAGGCCCTTTTGGAGGATGCTTGTGTCGGCTGGAGAGTCGATTATGGCGGCCAGTTTGCAGTCATCTGCGAACTTGGTCAGCCACAGTCCTTCCGTGTTGGCCTGTACCTCCAAGAAATATATACTGAACAAGAGAGGTCCCAGGACTGAGCCTTGTGGGACGCCACATGTAACTGGTTTGGAGTCTGACATGGCTCCAGCAATTCTAACCATGTGGGTTCTGTCCTTGAGCCAATTTGCAACCCATCTAGTGACATAGGGGTTTATATTTAAGCTGGTGAGCTTATCTATAATGCCCAAGTGGGGTATTGTATCGAAGGCTTTTGCGAGGTCCAGGTAGGCTATGTGGACCACCTTCCTCTCGTCAATGGCCTTGGTGACTGTTTCAAAGAAATCGACCAGGTTTAAGAGGCAGGATCTGCCCTTAACAAAGCTGAACTGGGTAGGATCCAGTGTCTGTAGGTCCCCAATATCTTTATTTATGAGGTCCATGATGATCCTTTCCATAGCTTTGCAGACCAAGCTAGTCAGGCTTATGGGACGATAGTTTCCAGGATCCGTTGAGGCACCACCTTTGTGGAGAGGGACCAGTGTTGCTGTACGCCATTCTTTGGGTACATATCCTGTAGTAAGGCTGAGATTGAACAGTAGTTTTATGTTTGGGTTTAGCTCTTCTTGGAGTTCATGTAGGACGCAGCCCATTGATGCTGTGTTTTTTGCTTTGGAGAGGGCGGCTCTTACCTGAGCATCTGAGATGTCAGGGGGGCAGCACTCTGCTGGGATAGATATTTGCCCTTTTGGTGGGGAGGGGGGGGAGAAGTTTGCACTGAACCTGTCAGCTAGGATGTTGGCAATGTCTGTGGGTTCAGTGTATTTCTTGTCATTTTGGACTAATTCTGAGCATATCTGGGAATTCCCACCCAGGTTCCTAACATAACTAAAGAAAGCCTTGTGATTATCCTTAGTGTCCTGTTCAATTTTTCTCTCGAAGCTGGCCTTAGACGATTTTATTGAGTGCCTGTAGTTTTTTGCTAATACTGATCAGAGATGCCTTCCCTTTTTGGGATTTTGCTCTATCATGTAGTAGCTTCCTCCTTCTATTGTATAGTTTGTTTATGGCTGGGGTCCACCAGACAGGACATCTGCCTGTGGAGGATTGGGTCTTGGTTTTATTTGGAATTGCATGATCCATGCATTCCTGAAGGTGTTCATAGAATGCGTTTATAAAGGATTCTGAGGTCTGGGCCATATTTTCCACAGGCCTGGGGGCTTTGAAGGATTCCACCTCGGTTTTGAGGAGTGTGAAATTTGCTTTAGAGAAGTTTTTCACTGTGGTTTTCTGGGCAGGGGGTGGGGTCGGGATGTGAATATCCAGTGAGATTAGTTTATGGTCTGATCTTACCAGTGAGGGATACACTTCTGGTCTGGAGCATAGAGTCCCCATGTTGGTGATGATCAGGTCCAGTATGTTTTCCCCTCTTGTGGGAGTGGTAACAAGTTGTTCCATAGCATTTGTGTTTATAAATTCCAGGAACCTTTGGGCTAGGGTGTTGGAGCTAGAGTAATGCTCCCAGTCTATGTTTGGGTAGTTGAAGTCGCTCAATATAATGGTGTTTGGAGAGACCTTCATATTTTCCAGTGTTCTCAGGAAGGCCGAGTGGGGTTCCTGGGTTTGGGAGGGTGGTCTGTAGCAGGCTATAAACTGGAAGGCAGTTTAACCCACTGTTAGTTGCACATGGATAGTCTCTGATGCTTTGTGCTGTGCCACCAACCTGGAGGTGTGGTGGGTATCTTTGACGAATATTGATACTCCCCCTCCTTTTGTGGTTCGGTCCAAGTTTTCGGGCCGAAAAGCATGGTATGAGGTATAACCTGGTAGTGCTGGGGTGCTCTCGGGAGCCTTGAACCAGGTTTCTGTTACTGCACAGATATCGATGTTCTCCATGATAAGGAGAGTTTCGAGTGCGTGCTTCTTGAGGTTTAGACTTCTGGCGTTGAGTAGCATTACTCTTAGTTTCATATCCCTTGTGATTCCTATGGAGGTGGGTTTGTCTTTTGAGCCTTGCCTAAAAAAGGCACTATGGGGGTAGCAAGAGCCTTTGCCAATATCCGAAAGCCCAGGGATGACAGGTGCAAGCCGTCCCTAATGAAGCATCGTGGCTTGTCGAGCATGTCATCTCAGGCTGACAGGTACTGGATCCCCTTTGAATGATACCAATACTTAAGCCAATTGTTGAAATTGATCATATTGTCTTCATATTGTGGCATCATTCTTGGTGAGGGTAAAATGCCACTCAAGGTCAGGGTCATACCGGCCTGGGCTACATGCTCAGAGAGCTTCTCTATGTCTCTTTTCATGTAGTCCAGGGAGGTAAGTCTCAGGTCATTCACACCAGCATGGACAATGACTGAGTCATATTTGTACTTGCCTTGGAGTGACCTGAGTGCTTGTGTTATGTGGCGGATCCTAGCACCCGACAGGCAGCTCACCGTGACCTTCTCCTTGTTCAGCCTGGTGAGCGGGACGTCAGTGTGCCTGATGATAGAGTCACCTATTACAAGTGTATCAGGTGTGTTGTTTAGCCTTAAGGGCTGTGACTGTTCGGCACACTGGCTTTGTGAGCTATGTGCTGCACTTGTTTTGTTTTGGGGTAGCGGTTGCTTGGATGTCTGCTTTGGAGGTCTCTGCTGTTTAGGCAGATTTTTATTTAGAGCCTCCAAGTATGTTTTTGTGTGTTTATGTGTTTAGTTTGCTATCGTGGTAGGTCTATGTGAGACTGGAATTGTAGGGAGTGTGGTTTCCTTCTCCTCCTGACTGGTTACGCCAGTACTGAGTTGAGAGAGCTTAGCCTCCAGTTTGGCTGTATGGTTGCATCTCTCACATGTGTTGGAATTTGTTGGGAGGAGGAGAGGGTTGTCTGTGTACATGAGGCAGTTGTAACATTGCCTCAAGATTCCCAGATTCATCAGCTGGACCGGATAGGAGATTGACAACTGACCTCTGGACATGCTAGAATAGTATTGGGAATTCCTTTATAATTGAAAAAAGGACCAATGGGGAACAAGGTACTCAAGGGGAGTTTGTGAGGGTGTAGTGCTTTTAATTTTTTAGTGCTGACTTAGTGAGCAAGTGCCAGGTAACTTAAATGCAATGTGTTACAGGTAACTTAAATGCAAAAATGACAAACAGTAACTTTCTTTCAAGTGAAACAAGGACATAAGTACAGTAAGCAATGCAGATATCACTAGGGATCCACAGAAACGCTGAAAAGCCGCGTTTTAGGTGGAATTAGCATTTCAGGGAAATAACAAGCAAACAAACAACAAGCATAGAAACAAAGCTAGATTCAGCAGTCCTGGATCTAGTCTATGCTACAGCAAACAAGGTGTACCAATTTCAGTAAGAAACAGTTCAAATATGCAGGCATTATAAGCCTTTAACCAGAAATTCCCAGCTCAGAAGGGCAGAGTCCAGCCTCTCCTCCCACAAGAGTGCAGACCACGAACCTTCTTAATGTAAAATAACTGGCCTGAAGCCCAAGTGCTTAAACCAGAACTAATACACTTTTAGAATAACAGACACTGAGCCCTCAATCAGCAGTTCCCAACTTAGAAGGATGTAAGCTACCTATCCTGTCACCACAGTGCAGGCCACAAACCTTCCTAATGTAAAACAACTGGTCTGAAGCCCAAGTGCTTAATCCAAAAGACTTAGAATGATAGCTACACTTTAATCAATTTATTACCAAGCAGTAATAAATACAATTGAATACTTTAAAGAATGCCTGGATTAGTGCTCAAGTTATACAAACAAAGCTAGATTCAGCAGGCCTGGATCTAGTCTGTGCTACAGCAAACAAGGTGTACCAATTTCAGTAAGAAGCAGTTCAAATATGCAGGCAATATAAGCCTTTAACCAGAAATTCCCAGTTCAGAAGGGCAGAGTCCAGCCTCTCCTCCCACAAGAGTGCAAACCACGAACCCTCTTAATGTAAAATAACTGGCCTGAAGCCCAAGTGCTTAAACCAGAATTGATACAATTTAGAATAACAGACACTGAGCCTTCAATCAGTATTAATTTTATGAAAGCACAAATAAGCAACTAGACTGGTATTCCACAGCAGGAGTTGTTAATTGAAAGGGCATATTATTTGCTTGCTCCAAACCTGGTCATGAGAAAGCAGCCAAGACCTGTTATAGTAAAGATGCAATCCTACCAGCAGAAAAAGTTGATTCTGACATAACTGTGGCAGAAGGACAAAATACTAAAAGTTGGAGACAGTAGAGGGCTTGTGGAAAATGATTACTCACTGTATACCAGGCGGAAGAGGAGTAGGTTTGTTCCAGCATTCTAGGAGTTTCAAGGGGCAAGTGTGGGATTTGGGCAGCTGTATCCAGCTGTCTTAGGAATTTTTTTTTTCTGGAAGATAAGAGTCATTATTTGATGTAGAACATGTAAGGGACAAAAAATTATAATGCTCATGGAAAGACTTTGCCAGTGAAGCCTTTTCCAGTAATCCAAAGGAGGATGCTTGAGAGAGAGAAAAGCACAGGCGTTGACTACAAGAATCAGGAGTATGTTGGAGGTGGATCAGAGACTGGGGTTGGGGGATTACAAAGCATCAGTCACATTTGTGAAATATTGCTGAACATGAGAAACTGGAACTATTGAACGTTTTTGACTTTGTTAAACTTTAGGGGACTCCAAGGGATATGCTGTACGTCATGTCATTGATTTTTGGAGGAACAGTAAGGAGAGGGGAAGAGGAAGGAAAGAGGTAACTGTGAGTTAAACTATTTTTGTGAAACAAGACATTGACTGAATGTTATATAGTAAAGCATTTTCAATTATTTTCATGTGTTATAGGGATAAAGTGAATAAGTGCCCCTTTTTTCTTTTTGTTATTTCTTTCTTTCTTGTTTAATTTTAAGAAGTATAGGCACTGCAATGTAAAGGGAGAGGAGAGCCTGGAGAAAAGCATGTTTAAGATAATAGACTGTAATCTTGGGTTGTTGAGGTGAAGGATAGGTTGTAAAAGTATATAGATCATGACATAAGTAAAATTGAAACTGTTTTTCTTACTTTTGCATAGGAGAATGACTGGATTAAGGACCTTAGCTTGATCTAGCAACACGATTTAAGTGGAAGCAAGTAAATAAGAGAATACCAAATGTAAGGGAAGTTTTTCATTGAGCTAATAAATGTTTGCAGTACAGCATGAGAGGCTTATAGCTAAAGGCATCTGTATATCTGAATTTCATGTTTCTTTGGAGACAAGCTGATAAGAGGGCAATAAAAACAATACTTTTTCTTTCAGTGTCTAAAAGATTATCATTCCAGAAAGCATTCAAGTTGTTTCCTACATCTGGGAGAGGAATAAAGATAAGACAAAAACTTAGTGTAAATAAAAACACAGGCTGTACCAGGCGTCTTAGCATGGATCATTTTAATTATAGGTCAAATAAAGCCTGAGAAGTTTAGATGTCAATCTGGAACAGTTGCTCCTATTAGGAGGGTTAAACTTCATTATTTGAAGATTTACATAACTTTGTGTGCCTGTATTACGTTAATAGGTTATTGTGATATTTTGGGGGTGTGCTTTTTGGCATTTTGGAGAGTTTTAATTAAAACAGAAAGTTTTGTAAGATGTGATATGGGTTCTGTGATGTCCCTTCTTTGGGCCATTAGTCAATATACTGAATCCTCACCACTGACACCGGTGAAGGATGTCCACTTGGAACAAAAATTGACGCACACAGTATTTCCAGGTGTTACTGTCTGCACCAAGCACAATTTCCCTTAAGAGCACACAGGGAACACACTATGTCCAGGGTCTGGGTTTCCCTGTCTTTCTCTCCAGGCCCCAGTTAAGTCTCCCCTTTGGCATAGCTACAGGATTGAGTCCTCAGCTAAGTGTCTGAAGTCCAAGTCCTCCACCAACCCTCTCTGTGAAACCAATGCTCTGTATCCCTGCTCCAAGCAGCTGACACACACACACACTCTTTGAAATTTGATTTTCACAGACACACACACACACACACACAGCTGGGAAAGGCTGACACGGATTTACTAGCTCTGCCCCTCTGCCCAGACTATAAGGTAGATAGTGCCACCAGGACACTCCAAAGCCATCTAATCTAAGGCTTTTACAAGGGTACCCAACTATACTGAGGAAAATTAATAGTAATACAAATGGCAGTGTTTGACCAATGCAGTAAGGCTTTCAGGAGTGGCCACAGTATCAGCAAATAAATAGAATTGCTCTCAAAGGATAAAATAATCTCTGAAGGACCAGACACAATGAATGGGTTAAATATATTTAATAATAAATAATAAAAGAATATGAAAGTACTAAATATCTGTTTACAATAAACATGCAAGTTTCAATCATAGAAAATATTAATGATAACTGGAAAGGCTCACCCAGACTCTGCTACAGTTTGCTTTGAGGGAAAGGTTAGTTTGCTTTTTATTTGTTGTATTTTGTATTACTTTATTGCCTTTTTCTAGTTTGTATATTGTGATTTGTTTTCTTTACACTGTGTTTTACTTGTATTCTTTTTTTAACTGCATATTAAAACTTGAAAAGAGACCACAGCTCTCTCTCTCTCTCTTGTGAGTCAGACAGAAATTAGAATGGGTCAATTAAGGAGTCACACATAAGTTAGAATATGTCAGTTAAGGTTAATCATCCATGAACTGAGGGGGTGGAGCTAGGAACTAAACCTTCTGTTTAAGGGGTAAAATAAAACATTTCAGAGCTTTACTGGAAAGGCTCACCCAGACTCTGCTACAGTTTGCTGGAGGGAGAGGTTAGTTTGCTTTTTATTTGTTGTATTTTGTATTACTTTATTGCTTTTTTCTATTTTGTATACCATGATTTGTTTTCTTTACACTGTATTTTACTTGTATTCTGATTTTAACTGCATATTAAAACTTGAAAAGAGACCATAGCTCTGTCTCTTGTGAGTCAGAAATTTTCCCAACCGATTACTGTTGTGTTCTTAAACACCACTGTCTTTCTAGTTGCCCGCCCCTAATGTTAATTTGACAATATATCCCATTTCCTCTCTGCTTTTACTGGCTAGTGTGAGTAAGCACAAAGTTATCATTTTCCCTTTCAACTATTTAAATTTATTGACCATCCTACTGTATTCCATAGTACCAGAATACAGAAGTGACCACCCCCTTTCAGTCTATCTTGCTATTTTAAAAATAGTGACTCTCCACTAAAACATAACTTTTTAGATAGGTAAAACTTAAGTTAACTACTTTCACATCTAACTTCTCTAGTGCACACTGCAGTGTTTAGGATAAACCATTTTTTTTCATCTTACCTTTAAGCATCTATTGTAAGACCACCAGTTACTGGAGACCCTACATTCTGCCTCTCAGTAGTCATCTTGGGATTAGTGCTTCTGTTTTCTCCTGCTGAGAGAAGGAATGCAGTTATATTATTTCCTGGAGACTGCTGATCACCAACAAGCATAATAACTGCTTTATAGGTGACAGCTGGGAATCTGTGCTTATACTTTGTGAGAGTAGGAGCAGAGTGCATTGATTTTTTGACTCTTTCTGGTTGGAGAATGAGTGTCTGTCCTTAACGTACCTGATTGGTGTGCTTGCTATTTGAGGTATGTAGAAGAAAAAGGGTACAAGGCTGCAGACTCCCCCTTGCATCATCTGGGACAAGACTGTGGATCACCAAACAGGCTGTGGCCTGCTTTTCTTCTTGGGATTGGTGCTAACATTTTGCTTCTGGTGAGAGAAGAAGCAAAGGAGTATTGTATCCCAACAGAGCAAAGCTGTGATGAGACCAGCATTAGTAGTAACCAGGCAGTAGCTATTCATGCGACTTCCTTCTTTTCATCATTCTTGACAAGTTAATTCTTTATTTTTCAGTAAGTACTGCTTGATTTTTTCTAACTTCAGAATATCTGCCTAAATACTTCATCCTTAAATTTTCAGGGTCTTCATATTAGTTTCCCCTCAAGTGTTTGGCAGCGATCTGAACAGACTCAGACACCTTGAGTGACATTTTTTTCCTGTAAAAGGAATATATAAGGAAACAGCTTTAGTACTTAGTAATAACGACCATCCCTCCTGGCATGTCTAAAGCTCAGTTCCCTGTGCTTTCTCATATTAACCTGGTGAATGTGGGCATTTTGAGGCAGTGTAGCGGGTGCCTCATGTACACAGACAACCCTCTCCTCTTACCTCAGACTTGTGAGAGATGCACTTATATATCCAAATTGGAAGCGATCCACTCCCAAGCTAAGCCCGGAATAGCTGGTCAGGAGGAGAAGGTCAACAGCTGCATCACACCACATGCAACACACAGCCCTGCAGAACACCCACCACCACAGCTCTCACATAAAAGCACAAACCACACACCCACCTTCGCGGAGGCTCTGAATAGAAATCTACCCAAACAGCAGAGACCTCCAAGGCAGAAACACTCTACCACCACAACCCAGCACAAACCACAAGACACATAGCTCACCTACAAACTGTGCCCCTCCAGCCCGTAAGGCAAAACAGCTTGCCCAATACACTAATCATAGGTGATTCGATAGTGAGGCACACTAATGTCCCACTCACTAGGTTGAATAAGGAGAAGGTAACGGTCAGCTGTCAGAATCTGACACATAACACACGCACTCAGGTCACACCACAACAAGTACAAGTAGACTGTGTCACTGGCCATGTGGGTGTGAATTACCTGAGACGCATCTCCCTGGACTACATGACAAGAGACATGGAGGAGCTGTCGGATTATGTGGCCCAGGCAGGTATGACCCTAGCCCTGAGCAGCATCCTATCATCGCCCAGAATGATACCGCAGTACAAGCAAAAAATGATTGACTTCAACATTTGGCTAAGTTTCTGGTGTCATTCTAAGGAGATCCAGTATCTGTTTACTTGGGATGACATGATTGACAGACCTCGAAGCTTTGCCAGAGACGGCCTGCATCTGTCACTCCTGGGTTTCTGGATACTGGCTAAGGCTCTTGCCACCCCTATAGTGTCTTTTTTAGGCAATGTTCCAAAAAACAAATTACCACCTTAACAGCTATAATGCTCATGATGCTCAGTGCTAGAAGTCTAAATCTCAAGATGCAGTTACTCAAAGCACTCCTCAAAATAGAGAACATCGACATATGTGCTGTAACGGAGACCTGGTTTAAAAGCAGCAGAAAGCACCTCTGTACTACCAGGCTGCAACTCATTCCACACTGTTTGGCCACAGAACATGGACCAAAGCACCAAAGGCAGTGGTCTCTCCGTATTCATAAAGGATATGCACACCTCCAGACTAGTAGCTCAGCATAATGCATCTGAGATACTTCAGGTACAACTAACATTGGGTAAGACAACGATTCATATCGTATCCTGCTATAGGTCCCCAACCATGTCCCAAGACTCACTCCACGTTCCTAAGCACCCTGGAAACTATTAGGGTCCAACCCAGCATTCTCTTACTAGATGACTTCAACTATTCCTTCATCAACTGGGAAAACTACTCGTGCACCAGTACACTAGCCCAACACTTCTTGGAATTCAATTCCAATTTCCTGGACCAGCTTATTCTTACCCCCACTAGAGGAAGCAAAATCCTTGACCTGATTATTACTGACATGGGCAACCGTTGCTCTGCACCAATAGTCAACTCCTCCCTGGTTAGATCTGACCACAAACTAATCACCATGGAAATCCACATCTCACCCACACACCCCCGCAAAGGTAACCACCATGAAAAACTTCTCCAAAGCTGACTTTGGGCTCCTAAAAACAGAGGTGGCTAACTTCACAGCACCCATGTCAGTGGAAAATTAGATGCATGGCTGCTGAGTCATACACCAATGCACTGTATGAACACATACATAAATGCATGGAACTAGCCATACCCAACAGAACCAAGACGTGCTCCTGCAAAAAAGGGAAGCCAATCAAGTGGTCCCCTGCCATTAATGAACTCTACAAGAGAAGGAAGAAACTGTTGCAGAAACTGTTGTTGAAAAAACTCCCCTTAGCAGCCTCAACAAAAAGTTGAGATCCCTCATCAAAATCTCTAAAGCCAGCTATGAAGGCAGAGTTGTGGCAGACACGAAAAACATCGACAAAGCCTTCTATAGTGTATCAAAAATCTCCATGGCAATACCCAGGTTTGCTGTTAGTTACTGCACAATGGTACCTCCTATGCTGAGCCAACAGATATTGCCAACATACTGGTCAACAAATTCAGTGCCAACAAATTCAGTGTCAACTTTACCCCTCTCTAATCACCTCCTAAAGGACCAATCACAATACCAGAGTAATGCCAGGCACCCAGCATTACTGCAGCACAGGTTAAAGCTGCATTGTCCAAAGCCAGGAATACAGATTCCATGGGACCCAACAGTATCCCTGGATGTGTTCTACATGAACTACAGGGTGAACTGGCACCACAGCTGTGTGCCCTGTTCAATCACAGCTTCACCTCAGGCTTTGTCTCTACAGAATGGCGCACTGCTACAGTTGTCTCTCTCCATAAAGGGGGAGCGACTACAGACCCTGGGAATTATGCCCCATTAGCCTGCTGAGTCTGATATGTAAGACTGTGGAGCGCATCATGGACCTAATTAACAAGGATATAGGGACTCTCCAAACTCCAGATCCCACACAGTGTGGTTTTGAGAAAGGTAGATCATGCCTGTTCAACCTGGTTGACTTCTTTGAGTCAGTCACCAGAGCGGTGGGTGAGGGCAAGGCAGTTCATACAGCCTACCTCGATCTGGCCAAGGCCTTTGATAGCATTCCCTACTCAGGAATTATTGATAAACTCACCAAACTAAGCATCAACCCTTATATCACTAGGTGGGTTGCAAATTGGCTCACACATAGAACCCACAGTGTGAAGGTAGCGGACTGCAAGTCAGACCACAGACCAGTCACGAGTGGAGTCCCACAGGGATCACTGTCCTGGGTCTTCTCCTGTTTGGCATCTACTTCTCAGAAGTCCAGGCCAACACGGAGGGACTCTGGCTGATCACGTTCACAGACAACTGCAAGCTGGGAGCCATTATTAACTCCCCAATTGGTGTCGAAAGCATGGCCTTAAGCTTAATGCCAAAAAAATGCATTGTCAGCCCCTTTGGGAAAAACTCAGTTCTCATTAATTACCACATCGATCAGAGCCCACGGAACACTGAAGGTATTATAAGAGATCTGGGGACACAGGTTGACAGCAACCTCTCCTTCAACCACCACATTGCCACTGTGGTCAGAAAGTCCTAAGTGGCACATGTCATTACCAAAGATTTTGCATCCAGGAAGAAAGAGGTCATCATCTCTCTCTACTCTTCCCTCAGGCCAATCATCAAGTATAATGCCCCATTTGTCATGTACTGCACTGGACACATGCAACAGCTGGAAAGGCCACAAAAGTACCTCGCAAATAGGATCCTAAGCCTTAAATACATGTCCTACACGGACAGACTCAAAAAACTCCAGCTAATCTCTGTCTCATATCATCTACTAAGAGGCGATCTCTGCTTGACTTACAAAGCCATGTCTGACCCAGCTCTGTTAGAAATGCTACATCTAAAGAAATCCCAATCCCTCCGCACCACATGCTCCAGAGACCTCATCCTCATTAACATAATCAACAGAACATGCTGGAGGGACGAGTTCATAACCCAGAGACTGCCCATGCTCTGGAATAGACTTCCTATACACGACAAGCAGAGCACCTCACTGGCCCTCTTCAAGAGGAATCTTGATAAGTGGATGGGAAATAGAAAGTTCACCCCGGGGATCACTCCAGTGGCTCTTCTTGATAGAGGCACTGGGAACTAACATTGGGCGGCATGAAGCCAGGGCACTTCTATGGGCTAGGCTTGTAAAGGCTCAAGAGCCATTAGCCTACTACACACCTATGAATAGATTCACACAGTTACAGAAAAACAGTACTTAACTAATCTCACTATATTTTCCAGACTGATCTAAAGAATTACTATTCCCTGTTACTAAAGCAAGGCAAGGTGAAGTGGGTGAGATATCCTTCTATGTCTGGTTCCAGAAACAGACTATTGTCAGACTTTTATCTCATCTAGTATTTAAACATCATTTCAGTGTTGGATTACAGAATGACATCACATTCATCTGGGTATCTGACTTCTGGTTACCATGCTACCCCCTTTACTAGAAACTGAACCAGAATCTAGCACATGTTACCATACACACAGAGAGAGCTTTGCTAAGATTAACCTCTTCTCTTCCAGTATCCTCTGTTACAGTATTAATTTCAACGGTTATAATACAGTCTAACGTACAGGTGTATTTCTTTTTTTCTGTGCAGAGCCCGCTGTTGGTACGTTTTTTAACACAAGCAGCTTTACAAGTATATTTTCAACATAAGCACCTGTATAAATCAGTTTGATATACAAATGAGATATAATTCTTTAAAACTCCAGCTAGCTATGCTGGCATATGTTACACAGCTGCTACCCTACTTCTTCTGGCATAGCTGGTGATACCTCACATCATCACAGGTTCAAATGGATATGACAAGAAAAAAACTATATAAAAATCAACCTGCCAAACATGCATCTAACCCAAATGCTGAAACTAAACATTAAAAAAGGATTCTGTACATAATGGGTGTGAATGATAACTTCTCATACTGGCAACACTTTCCATATTATCTTTAACCATGAATAGTCTCAAAGGTATGTATATAAAAGAAAGAGTAGTGAGTTATATTAAGAAATGCAGAGTGCAAATAGCTATGCTATTGGGAAAACATTCAGAAAGAACTGAACGTGTAAATTTGATAAAGAAAAGATTTCAGGATGGTTATTCATAGGTTCATAGGTAGGTACTAGGCTATCGGCCTAAGACCCTATGTAAGCCTAGCCAACAAGGTTCCCTGGCTTACACCACCCAAGAAAGTGATTTTCCTGTGCCACTGTCAAGCAGAGACACAGGAGTGATCCTGGGGGGGATTTCCTATTTCCCATTTCCCATCCACTCATCAAGATTTTTCTTGAAGAGTGCTAATGAAGAACTTTGCTTGACATAGATGGGTAGCCTGTTCCAGAGTATGGGAAGTCTCTGGGACAGGACTCTATCGCTCCAGCATGTCCTGTTTATTGTGGTGACAAGGTTTAGGTCCCTAGACAGTGTAGCTCGGAGGGATTGGGATTTCTTTGGGTGTAGCATGTCCACCAGCTCTGGGTTTGACATAGCTTTATATGTTAGGCAGAGATCACCTCAGAGTAGGTGATATGCTACGGAGTAAACCTGTAGTTTTTTGAGACGGTCAGTGTTGGGCATCTGTTTGAGGCCAGTAATCCTCTTTGTGAGGTACTTCTGTGGCCTTTCCAGCTGCTGCAGATGTCTTGTGAGGTACATTCCAAAAGGGGCGTTGTATTCTATAATAGGTCTAGTGAGTGTCAAATAGAGGGAAGCAATGCCCTCTTTTTTCCTAGATGAGAACCCTTTTATGATGAGGTGTGCCACGTAGAAGGACTTCCTGACTTCTGTGGCAATGTGACTATCAAAGGACAGACTACTCTCCACCTGGGTCCCAAGGTCTCTTATCACACATTTGGTGTTAAGTAGACTGATGTCTATGTAGTAGTTCATGGGTACAGAGTTTTTACCAAAGGGGATGACAGTGCACTTTTTGGCATTGAGCTTGAGGCCATGGCTCTGACACCAGGCATCTGTCTCAGCGAGGCCCTTCTGTAGGATTTGTGGACTCGACTATGGTTCCTAGTTTGCAGTTATCTGCGAACTTCGTTAGCCAGAGGCCTTCTGTGTTAGCCTGTACTTCAGAGAAGTACATACCAAACAGGAGTGGTCCCAGGACTGAACCCTGTGGTACTGCACTTGTCACTTGTTTGAGGTCAGATTTGGAGTGTGCAACTTTTACAGTGTGGGTTCTGTCAGTGAGCCAGTTGGCAACCTATCTTGTGACATAGGGATTTATACCTAGTTTAGTGAGTTTAGCTATAATTCCAGAATGGGGGATGGTGTCGAAAGCATTGGCGAGGTCAACATAGGCTGTGTGAACCTCCTTACCCTCATCTGCGGCTTTGGTGACTGCCTCAAAGAAGTCGATCAGATTCAGGAGGCATGATCTGCCTTTCACAAACCCAAACTGGGTGGGATCCAGAGTTTGGAGGTTACCAATGTCTTTGTTTATGAGTTCCATGATGATACGTTCCATGGCCTTGCAGACCAGGCTCGTCAGGCTACTAGGGCGATAGTTCCCGGGATCATTGGTGGCTCCCCCTTTGTGGAGTGGGATAACTGTTGCTGTACACCATTCAGTGGGCACAAAGCCTGATGTGAGGCTATGATTGAACATGGTGCTTGGGTGGGGAGCCAGTTCGTTCTGAAGTTCGTGTAAAATGCAGCCTGGGATGTTGTCTGGTCCCATGGATGCTGTGCTTTTGACTTTAGAGAGCGCAGCTTTTACCTGCATAGTTGTGATTAAATGGACTCTGCATTATTCCTGTATAGATATGGGCCCTTTAGGGGATGGGGGGTAAAGTTAGCACTGAACCTATCTGCCAGGATGTTGGCAATATCAGTTGGTTCTGTAATTTGTGTGCCGTTGTGCTGTAACTCAGAGCAGATCTGGGTGTTGCCATTGAGATTCTTGACTTAGTTATAGAATGCTTTGTGGTTGTCCTTAGAATTGGTGGAGATTTTGCTTTCATAGCTAGCTTTGGAGGATCTTATAAGGGATCTCAGCTTCTTACTGAGGCTGACCAGGGAGCTCCTCCACTCATGGGATTTTACTCTCTTTTGCAACAATTTCTTCCTTCTGTTGTACAGTTTGTTTATGGCAGGGGGACCACAAGATTGGCTTCCTTTTTTTGGAGGATAGCATCTTGTTTCTGTTTGGGATAGCACGATCCATGCAGTCGTGTAAGTGCTTATAGAGTGCATTTGTGTAGGATTCAGCAGTTGTAACTGTATTGTCCATCTGCATGGGTGTCATGAAGTTCACCACTTCTGTCTTAAGAAGCATGAATTTGGCTTTGGAGAAATGTTTTACCATGGTTTCCATAATGGAGGGTGGGGGCGGGATGTGGATATCAAGGGTGATTAGCTTATGGTCAGATCGGACCAACGAGGAGATGACTTCAGGTGTGGAACACCGGTTACTCATGTTGGTAATGACTAGGTCTGGGATATTGTTGCCCCTGGTGGGGGTGTGGATAAGTTGATCCAGGGTACTGGAGTTTATGAATTCCAGAAAGCGTTGTATGAAGGAGTTAGTACACAAGTAGTTTTCCCAGTTAATGGTGGGGTAGTTGAAATTGCCCATTATTAGGATGTTTGGTTGAACCCTAATATTTTCCAGTACATCAAGAAAAGAGGAGTGGGAATCTTGGGGCATGGTGGGGGATCTGTAGCAAGCTACAATTTGGATTGCAGTTTTGCCCAGAGTTAGTTGCACTTGGATAACCTCAGATGCATTATGCTGAGCAACTAGCCTGGAGTTGTGGATGTCTTTAATGAATATGGACACACCTCCGCCTTTGGTGTTCCAGTCCAGGTTACATGGCTGAAAAGTGTGGTATGAGTTATAGCCTGATAGTGCAGGGGTGCTCTCTGGAGCCTTGAACCAGGTCTCAGATACTGCACAGATAACGATGTTCAGAATACCTGGACAAGGGAAAAGAGGAGCACTTGTGTTAATTGCTAAAGGAGCTCCAATAGTAATAGAAGAGAGGAAAAAAGATGATGGTAGATTTATAGCAGTAAGAGGCTACTGGCAAGTGAGGAGGATTACGCTGACATGTATTTCTATTCCCCCTAAAACTGCTACAGTGGAGTTTGAGAAAATTCTGGTAGAAATAATCCGCTTTCAGTGGAAAATATTATTTATAGGTGGGAAGTAGAATTTGATTTTCAACAGTGAGGATGTATCTGGGGGCCTAGATGGGAAAATATAACAAAAGAGGGTAGATTTTTTAAGAAATGTATGCAAATATTTGGTATTGAGAGAATTTGCATATTATTCCCCAAGGTACAAAAACTGGGCTAGACACAAATTATATTTCAAAGGAACGTGTATTTAATTGAAAGTTTTGATACACTTGCAATAATTATTCCACATCATGTGCCAGTACTAGCTAAAATAAAAATGCAGGTTAATTAAATAAAAATGAGACACTGTTGTTTCACTACCTGTATCTTAAACAGGGAGGAATTTAAGGAATGAGTAACAAGAATTATTTAGTGGGACTGACAAAGGTTAAAGTAGTGCAGAAAAAAGGGAATCTCACAAAACAAGAAGAGGCATAACTGTAGAGTGCTAAAGAAAAAATAAGGGACTACCTGGATAACATGCATGAGTTTAGAAAGATTGCTGTTAAGCAACTGTTTTTTGACAGTAACTCTAGAGTGCAAAAGCTTTTAGCACAACATCTCAGGCAACAGAAAGTAGAAAGGGCTGTTGCCAAGTGTAGGGAGCCTATAATAAAGAAAATAACTAGAGATTCAGCAAAGGTATTAGAAATATTTTGGAATTTTTATGAAAAATTGTATAAAGCAAAGGAATGTGAAAATCAAGAAAAAGTACAAAAGGAAATATTTATGGAAGAATTAAATATGCCAAGGTTAGAGGTATATGAGACTCATTTATTAACCGTTCAGATAGGAAGAGATGAGATAAAATGGTGATGTAACCAATCTAGAGAAAAATCTCCAGGAACAGAAGGTTTTTCTGTGGAAGTTTGGAAGCTGGGAAGGAAGAAACTGATAAACATCTAGAAGGTTTTGTTTAACAGTATTTTAAAAGGAGGAGAAATGCCAACATCCTGGAAAAAAGCTGTAGTGACTGTAATATCTAAAGATGAAAAAGAACCATCACATCCAGCTTCATATAGGCCCGTTTTGATTCTAAACTATAATTATCAAGTGTTTGTCTGTAATGGCTAAAATAATAGCAAAGGTGGTGCCAAAAGTGATAAATATGGTACAGTGTTTTTTTTTTGTTTTTTTTTTTTGGGGGGGGGCAAACATGTGACAGGATTACTAGAACAAAGATGATCCAGAGGGAAGCAGAATGTAAGAAATACCACTATTGTTTGTGGTTCTTAATGCAGAGAAAGCATTTGATAGAGTAAGCTGGCATTTTATGAGTAGAACAATATTGGCATTTGCATTCCCTGACACAATAATAAGGCTAATTAGGAGTATATATGAGGGTCTTATGCAAAAATTAGTGTGGTGGAGCTCCTCTCTGATAGGTTCTGTTTGAGGACTGGAACCAGGCAGGGGAGCCCTCTTCCCCCCTTTATTTCTGTTATATTTGGAACCATTGGCAAAGAAAATAAGGGACTCAAGGATATAATTGGTATGGTGATCATGAAAAGTTGGCTTTATTTACAGATGTTATTTTATACTTGATAAAACCAGAAAGAGACATTTTGGTGTTGTGGAATATTCTGAGACAGTTTCAAGTCTTTTCGGGATACAAAATTAATGAAGATAAAACAAAGGCAATAGCTGTAAATTATGTACCCACACATGAATTGGTTCAGTAATACCCATATTTATGGGGACATGATAAAATGAAGTACTTAGAAGTAATGGCTAAAAGGATTTCTGTTATGGCAGCTAAGGATATGTGGGAAGAGACTAAACAAAAGGTAAAACAAAACTGAGAAACTGGAAGCTCAGTTTTATGGATATGGATAGCAAGATAGCAGCAGTAAAAATGTTTTTATTCCTTTTAGTTTTGTTAGGTCTAGCACATTTTTAGCAACTGTAGGAGAAGCTGTGGGTAGCAGTTAGTAAAGAGATGAAGGATTTTGTTTGGGAGGGGAAAAGGGCAAGAGTCAAGTGGGATAAGGTGAACATTTAAATAAAACAAGGTGGTTTGGGATTCCCTGATTTGAAGGGATATTTCATACCTTCACAGTTAAGGCTCTTAGAACAAGCAGAAGCTATTATTCAAAGTTGAAAAGGATGATGAAAGGTCAAGAAGCAAGGCGACAGTGGGATTTGGATTCTAGATCCTTAAGGAGAATAACAATAGCCGTACAGAATATTATATCTGCAAAGCAGCATTAAGTATTCTTAGAACTAAGCCAACATGGGAATGGAGAAAGGAGATTCTGCCAATAGGGATGACTGCAGTTATGGATACAGGGAATATTCAAGAGGGGGATGGAATTTACTGGAGAAAACTGGCAGAGGAAGAATCAAGGTATTGGGAGCAAGTAATTATAGAGGGAAAAGTAATAGAATGGGAAGAGGCCAGAATACATTTGGACTGCAGGCTCGAGATTGCCTTCCCTATCAAGGATTGATATCAGTGTGTAGGCAATGAGAAAGGAATAGAGGGATCCAGAGTGAAAGAACAGCACTACTAGTTTTTAGTTAAATCTAGAACAGAAGCTGCTGTTAAAAAAGGGATAATTATTTGAGCATATAAAATATTTCTCGATAACTATAGGAATCAATCAGAGGAGGTTAAAAAGGATTGGAAAGAGAGATTGGGTTTGCAAGTCACCAAGAAACAATGGAAGGACATATGTATGGCTCCCAAGTAATGCAAAATGTTTGCCGGAATTGTTTACATAAGTATTTTTATACCTCAAGCAGAGTACATATAATTTTTCCTCAGATTACAAATGTTAGAGATGTGATGGGGAATAAAGAGGTAATTGGGAACATATTTATTGAGAGTGTAATGACTTGGCAGACTTTAAAAATTCTCTGCAGACTACTCTGTCAGAAGTACTAAATGAGCAAATTGGTGTAACTAAGGAAATGATTTTTGAGCTAAGAATGGAATTGGACAGGTCTCAAAGCATGCATTTAAATAGACATACTCACATGAAATATAATTTCTATCTGATCTAGTTCAGTTATTGTACCTTGGAAAATATGTACATTATGTACTAGTTCCCGGTACTAACTTTACATCTTCTATACCATTTTCATATACTACTACAGATATCTGTCCTCTTGTTATATTTTCTATTCTAGGTCTTCTGGTATACCCTCACTATCAGTTTCATTTCATACCTATAAATACTATTCACTGCTGAAGGTGAATTTCTCCCCAAAATTTTCCAAGTTCCGTAATAGTAGTTTTTGGTGGAAAATAAAAACATGCCAGTGTAACTCTCCTCCCCTGCCAATAATCCCTTACTACCATAGATCTGACATTATTGTCTCTTCCCCTCTTCTAGATCTACTGGAGCCCCCTTACAATCACTATTATTACCCCCCTTTCCTTTGTCCATAAAACTCTTGAGGAAAGTCCATCCTGAAATGTTTTCTTTGTGAAATTCACCTGCTCGTTTCTATCCAGATGCATCTTCTGTAATTTTGCTGTTTGCATCCTAAACTTCTCAATATAAGTCCATACTAGTTTCATATGACTGTAAGGCCATTTACATTCTGTGTTAAACTTGACGTAACAGCCATTCTGATAAAACGCTATTACCTTTACATGTTATACATGAAAGATGTTCTTTGTGTTTCACTATTGCCATCCTGATTTGTGGAATTTCCTGCCATGTAAGCCCTTGGCCAGCCTGACTACCAGAGTACAAATCTCCCTCCTCCTTAGGCTGGCGGACGTCCTATCCAATGTCAGTATGCTTAGGTTTATAGGGAGCCAGACTATGCCATGATATCAGTCTTTTCTTGCTGATGGAGCCCAAAGTTGTAATTCAGTGTGTCAGTCGGTTGGTCCGCACCAGAGAGAAGTCATCTGAAAGCTAAGTACCCCATTGTGGAACCCTTTTTTTCTTGCTTTAACCAATGTCAGATAAGGTTAGCATGGTTTCTGCTGTGGTAAGCAAATTCCACACCGAGACTTCTATTCACTGTGTCACCTGTCTATGTCCTGATAATTATGTTCCCAGTTGTCATTTCTGCACCAGCTTCAACTCTAGGACTAACAGGCGTAGGGCCAATATCTTAGCTAGGCATCTTAGTCTCCCATCTACTTTGCATCATCTGATGGCATTTGCCGGTCATCCCAAGGTTGAGCTCCTTAAGGTTAGGAAAGATGAGGAAAAAAGAACCAAGCTTAGGGCCTCTGACGATCATCGCTGTCCATCTGCCAGTCCCCTAATGCTTGTTATTGCTGAGGAAAGTGAGGTGCTTTTGCAGCCCTCTTTTGCGACGGAGGTGGTGGTGGTGCAAGCCTCTGTCGAGACCTGTCCAGAGTCTGACATGCTGTCAGGTCCCTCAACTTTTGCACATGCCTTGACTTTTAGTTTGTTGGTCGGATCTGGGGTCGCTCAGCAGACCTCAGCTTCCAACTAGTCCTCATTTACCAGCAGTGTCCTTTTGTGGTGTCAGTCTGCATTGGCTCATTCTTCCAGTGAGACTGGCATCAGGATTGCGGACGTACCTAGGCCCAAGGCCAGTGATTCCTCTAAGAAGGGTACTACCTCAAGCCTTATGCCTAAGCCTACACGTTGCCATACATAGGGATATCAGCAAGTCCTGAAAAAGAAAGATGGATCCTACCCATAAAGTTTTCTCTGAGCCTTCTGATTTAGATAAGGATTCTGACTAGGAGGAATCTGTCTTTGAGAAGCTAAAAATGCCTCTGTTTAGCTGGTGCTGGAGTGCTTGTTTGGCATGTTTGCTGTACTCTGCTTGAATATTGCTGATCTCTGTCTGCATTTTATTTTGAATTGAAGTTTTTCATGTAAGGTTTGGTTACTTCTATTTTGGTGACTTTTGGGTTGCCCACACCTACTATAAATCTGATTTTGGGCACTCCTCCCAGTCCCCTCTTATCAGCTCATTCTACTGAGTACAGAGAGATCATTTGGGAAGGACCACCCCCTTAGTTTCTTAACTTTTAATTATCTTCTGTTTCCTCCCTTCCAACTTAAAAGTGCACTTTATTCAGCTGCTTTTAACTGTACTTGTGTTTCTTCCTACTTTACTACTTTATTTTGCTTTTACTGCTTGTTCTTAAAAGTGTTCAATTGCATCTATTCTACTGCATTTATTACTGCTTGTTAGTAGCCTTATTAGATTGTAACTGTTAGTCTAAGCCTGTTAGCTTTGGTTTAAGCACTTGAGCTTCAAACCAGTTGTTTTACATTAAGATGGTTTGTGGTCTACATTCTGCTGGCAGTAGAGCTAGCTTACGTCCTTCTAAGTTGACAATTGCTGGTAGAAGGCTTAGTGTATCTGTTATTCTACTGTTATTCTAAAAGTGTCTGGTTTAAGCACTTGGGTTTCAGACCAGTCATTTTACATTAAAAAGGTTTGTGGTCTACACTCTTATGGGAGGAGAGGGTAGCCTTTGCCCTTCTGAGCTGGGAGTTGCTGGTTGAAGACTTAGTGTGCCTGATTATTTGAACTTTTTTTCCTGAAATTGTAGCATTTTATTTGCTGTAGCATCGAGTAGATTCAGATGTGCTTAATTTAGTTCTGTTTGTATAACTTGAGTACTAAACCAGGCCTTCTTTTGTTGGAGAGGGTTCCCCTGCACCCTAGTGGCAAGAGTGTCCAGTTAGAACTTATCTGATTGAAGGTAGCTGGAACAGGGCTCAGTTTTGAGCTTTTTTATTGGTTAATTTGTTAAAATTTGTTTGCTCTTGTTTGTTACGTAAGCACCATGTTTGCACAGGTTTGTGCTTGTTTTTTCACTGTATATTGCTCATTTGAACTGCATTTTTACCATATCACTGCTTATTTGAACTGTTTTTTTTTTCTGAAATTGTCACACTTTGTTTGCTGTAGTATAGACTAGATTCAGACCTGCTGAATCTAGTTCTGTTTATATAACTTGAGCAATAAACCAGGCCACCCTTTTTGGAGAGGGTTCCCTGCACCCTAGTGGCAGGAGTGTGGAATTATAACTCATCTAATTGAAGATTCAGGAACAGGACTCAGTTTTGAGCTTTTTATTCGTTAATTTATTTAAATCAGTTTGCTGTCACTTGCTACATATGCATCGTGTTTGCACAGGTTTGTGCTTGTTTGCACATCATGCATTGCCAAACAGTGGTGGGCACCTTTGGCAGTTATAAACACAAACACTTCTGCCTGCAAATTTTCCCTTAGTACTCTATCCTTGAATTCTTGCGATAGTCCCTCACTGACAGGTGATATATTCAGCAAAGCTCCTGAGGTACTAACACAGATCCTACCCACTAGCCCTTCATATTTTTTTGTCCACTTCTCCTGTCCTCCACTTTACCTGGTCCTTCCTGTTTTCTAACCACATAAACTTACCTAGCATTATGGATGGGCAATTTCCCACAGTTTCTCCTGCCAGCCTGGTTGACATGGGCATCCCGAGGCAATGTAGCAATTACCTCATGTACACTGACAGCCCACTTCATCTAGTCCACACAAATTCATTATGTGAGAGATGCATCTATGTCAAGAACAAATAATCCAAGCTCTCTCACTCATCAGTCAGTTTGTCTGATACTATGCAGGTTGTCAGCATGCACACCTCCTGCACCTACCAAACCAACAACACATAAACCTACATATGTGGAGGTCCTTACCAGAAGCTTACCTAAACATCAGAGACCTCCCAAACACAAACACAAGCTCGATTCACATAATATGTCCTTTGCAGAACATAGTACACATAATATATCACACACCACTGTCTCACCAGTCAAGTCCCTAAGGCATAACACAAACACAAACATCTTAGTCATAGGTGACTCAGTTGTGAGGAGCACAGATTTCACTCTCACCAAGTTATTTAAGGAAAAAGTTGCAGTCAGCTGTCTGTCAGGTACCAGGATCTGCCACATCAAACACGCACGCATGTCTCTCAGCAACATGCACTGTTATGACTCCATCATAGTCCATGTTGGTGTGAACAACTTAAGACATACTTCACTGGACTATATGAAGAGTGACATGACTGAGCTCTCTGATTATGTGTCTCAGGTAAGTATGTCTCTAGTCTTAAGCAGCATTTTACCTTCGCCTAGGATGATACCTCGGTACAAACAAAAAATGATTAACTTCAGCAATTGGCTTAGTTTCTGGTGTCATTCAAAGGGGGATCCAGTATCTGTCAGCCTGGGATGACATGGTCGACAGACTTCGATCCTTTGCCAGAGGCGGTCTTCATCTGTCACTCCTAGGATATCAGTTACTGGATAAGGCTGTTAACCACCCCCATAGTGCCTTTTTAGGCAATGTCATAAGAACAAAATTCCCAACGTAAAAATACCCTCTAAAAAAACTCAATGTTAGGCTGCTAAACACTAGGAGTCGAATCAGAAACTGCTCACTGGAACAATCCTCACCTTGGAAGTTGCTGACATTTGTGCAGTCACTGAGACCTGATTTAAGGCTGCAGAGAGCACCCCCACCTATAACAAGTTACATTTCCTTCCACACATTCAGACCACAAACTGAAGGCATGAGAACTAAGGAAGTGGTGTGTATCAGTATTCATTAAAGATAGACAAACAGTATTTGGGAAGCAATAAGGACTGTTCACAAATCTGTACCACTTGTCAAAAATAAAACGCCTTAGGTGAAGGTTAATGAATAGAATATCTGATGAAGCCGTGGGATAGACAAACAGCATTTGGGAAGCAATAAGGACTGTTCACAAATCTGTACCACTTGTCAAAAATAAAACGCCTTAGGTGAAGGTTAATGAATAGAATATCTGATGAAGCCGTGGTGTACAGACAGAAACACAGTGTTTTTGTGAATGCATTAATAAAGTTTGTGGATTATTTATGAAGTGTGTGGTACATTTTTGGCTCTCCATTTTATTTTTGACAAGTGGTAGAGATTTGTGAACAGTCCTTATTGCTTCCCAAATGCTGTTCATGTGTGTTTTTTGGCACTTTTACTCTTCTTTGTGTTTTGGGTTTTATTCATTAAAGATAAATACACCTCTAGATTAAACAGCACGATTGCCTTGAATTACTTCAGGTGCAATTGACTGTAGGTAAGACCCCTCTTCAGGTCATTGCCAGCTATAGGACCTCCTCCATGAATCAGGACATCCACTCAGTGTACTTGGATTTACTTGAGTCAGTCAACATACAGCCGAACACCCTGGTTTTGAGTGACTTTAATTACCCGTCCATAGACTGGGTAAATTATACTTGTTGTAACTCACTTGCCCAAAGGTTCCTAGACTTTAACTCCAGTGCCCTGTACCAGCTGGTTCACACCCACAAGGGGCCCAAACATCATGGATCTGGTGCTGACCAACATGGGGGGGCCGCTGCACCACCCCTATTATGTGGCCATCCCTGTTGAGATCTGACTAGAAATCAGTCTCACTAGAAGTAGCTATAACACAAGACCAACCCCCCCCCCTTAGCAACAAGTAGACTACAAAACGTTTCCAAGGCCAATTACAGCCTCTTACTTCACAGCATATATAGCTTCTTAGCTCCTTCACCTACTGATGGAACAGACCTTTGTGCTGACTTACTCACCAATGCTTTATACAAGCACCTGTACAGTTGTATTGACTCTGCTGTACCTGATAGATCCAAAGCAAGATCTTCAAGAAAAAACAAACCTGCCTGTTGGACATCTGCCATTAATAAGCTGTATAGTAGGAAAAAGAAATTTCTGTCTAACAGTAGGAACAAAGGTCTCAGAACTGGAAACACTCCCTCCTCAACTTATGCAAGCAAATAAGATTCCTAGTGAAGTCCTCCAAAACTAAATATGAGTCCAGATTAGCTTCCCTAACTAAAGATAACCCCAAGGCATTCTTTAGTTACAACCATAATCTCAAAGGTAAGGCTCAGATTTGCACTGAACTTGTAGCTAATGGTACTCCATATACAGAACCTGTGGATACAGCAAACCTGTTGGCTGACAGGTTCAGAAAAAACTTCACTCCCCTGTCCCTGCCACATATACTCCGAAGCATCCCTAACACCTGTGCCTCACCTAGTATCTCTGAGGAGCAGGTCTTAAACATCCCTCTTCAAGGCCAAAAACACTGCCTCTATGGGACCAGACAACATCCCAGGCTGTGTTCTACATAGGTTAAAACAGGAATTAGCATCACCATTGGGCACACTTTCAATCACAGCCTAAGCACTGGCTTCATCCCAGTGGAATGGAAAACAGCTATCATCATCCCTTTGCACAAAGGGGGTGCATCCACGGGCCCCAGCAACTATAGACCCATTACCCTGACCAGCCTTATCTACAAGGCCATGGAATGAATCATCATGGACCTTATTAACAAAGATATAGGAAATCTCCAAACATTTGACCCCACTCAGTTTGGCTTTGTCAAGGAGAGATCATGCCTGTTACACTTGGTGGATGACTTTGAGACAGTCACCAAAGCCCTAGATGAGGACAAATCTGTGCGTATGGCTTACCTAGACTTTAGTCAAGAAAACATTGATAAACACACCCAGCTGGTATTTGCTCTTCCTGTCCTTACTTACAGTTTTGGAGTGATTGACTGGCCCCAAAACGTGTTGGATAGATTAGATAGGAAAACAAGAAGGATGCTTCATGCTCACCAAATGATTTATAAAGTTTAGTGTATACCAAGATTGTGTATTCCCCATTCCAAAGGAGGGATGGGCCTCCTTGAAATTGATTACATGTGTAGATCTGCAGTCGCGGGACTCCACACCATTTCTGCTGACCTCAAAATGCCCAAATGTAGTGAAAGTTTTGAAACATGAAGAGAATAAATCTAAGATGACTTATCTGCTTAATTTAGCAGAAGCATATTGACGTCAAGCAAGAATGGAAATCAAACCAGAAGTTGATAAACATCAGGCAGCAACTACTACAACTGCTACTTGGTTATCTGTGCATACCTTTACAAACACTACCACTTATCAACCTTTTCCAGGTCTAGATCAGGATTTATCACTACCATCCTCTCCATATCATCCTTCCACCATCTTCTCAGCTTTGGGACTCATACCTTAAGTCAGGACTGCAACAGTGAAACATGCAGAACATAGTACAGTTGTGTACACTTACCATAAATGTAAATGTTCAAGTGTATTCACTGTTGCAGTCTTCTTTCCCTCCCTCCTTTCCATTTGCTACAATAGCAATCTGCTTATGTCCCAAAGCAATGGATCCACTGGGTGGTCTCCTACCTGGCCTAGTTTCTGTCTTAGACCCTTGCCTTTATTGTTCATCCTGGGGGCTCCTATCTTCTAGGAGGCAAGAAAAAAAGTGATGATATAGTATCGGCTGGCTCCCTATATACCCAAGATACTGACATTGGTTAGAACATCTGCTAGCCTGAGGAGGAGGGAGATTTTTAATCTGGTAGTTGGGCTGGCCAAGGTCTTACACAGCAGAAAATCCCACAAGTCAGGACTGCAGAAGTGAATACACTCGAATATCTACATTTATGGTAAGTGTACACAAACGTACTTTCTTTTGAATGTATAACTTCAGCTTGGAGTTTACATGCATACACTAACGTTTGTCAGGCTCATCCTGTATGCAGTTGCAGTTTTTTTCTCTTAAATCTGAATCAATGTCACATTTTCTAGACTTTTTGCTTCAATAAAAACACTCAAGAAACAAAAAGTTTAATACATTTTTAACCCCCAAACTCAATTTATCTTGCAGCATACACTCAGAACTGTTTACAGTTTCCAAACATGAAGTTCCTCCCATATGAGAACAATCAATGGCTGCAACCATAGGTATTATTTATTTTAAGTTAGGGTTACTCATGCTAAAGTGTTGACACTTACCCAGATTGCTGTTTGTCCCTTTTTGTGTCTCTCTCTTCCTTCCATATATAAAAAAACAACTAGCATTATTTCAGTAAACTTTAACTTTTAGCCTTAAGGACAGTTTCACTGGCTACCTTTAAATAATTGCATACTGTTGTAATGCATTAAGGTACTATGGCTGCTGGGGAAGTCTACTACTTGTATAACTGTTCACTTGCTGCAGTTTTAAACTTAATTTATTTTCAAAGAACTGCTTGACAGTTTCCCTTTAAAAGTTAATTATGTTGTACCTAATTCATTTCACTCACAACACACTGTTCAGACCTTTCCTGAGTAATTGCTTGTGCCTGCAGACTCATTGTCTCCAACTGAAAATATTTAATAATTGAAATAATAAAAAAGCAACATTGTAAAAAAAAAAATAGAATCCTTGTAGATTTTACTCAGAATACGCTGGGAAGACCTCACATGATTAATTACTTGCACCTGTCTGTTCCCTGTTTTCAGTTAAAAGCAGGTGCTGATGGAAAATAACAACTAATAATTTTGCAAATGCAAGAAAGAAATACTGTTTTCATTCTTTTCATCATGTTCTGTTGTTTCACAAGGAGACATTTCCTTTTAATTCTACAAATATTATGATCAGTACACTCCCCAGCAGCCCAACATCATAAGATTATATTAACTTTATATGGCTTCTTTCCAGACTTTATCTTGTTACACTGTAGCACCTAGATAAATTATAATTAAGAAAAAGTACTTTATTTTCCTTAATGTTGCTAGCATATACAGCAGTCCCTGATAGAAGTGTTTTAAATGTGAGGTGGGAGAGTTTTAACTGCATACAATACAAAACTGCATTGCAACACAACATGCAATTTACAATGTAACATTTTTTATAGAAATATTAAGAACAAAACAAAGTTTTCTTTCTCTTCTAAACATTAATGACATAAAGCGGGACTTATACTTTAGTCTTACTACTATTTTTTCTTAGTCAATAAACTTCTAGTCTTTTTCAGCCACTTCTTGAAGAATCACAGTTCAATTGTCTAAAAACTATTTTCATTTATTCACTAGTTTCATATTGTTGCTGGTCTTCTTCCTGATCATCTTCAACTTCCAGTGACACTTTCTGGTTCAAGTCCCAGTTACTCCTGATTCTTCCCATCATCCCCTGCACTTTTTTCTGCAATTAAGGATTTTACTTTACGGTAATGGAAAAGGTTTCTCTGGCTGAGTTTCTCTGTGAGCTTTGTTATTGTCAGAAGAAAGAAATGCAGAGTCCCCTTCAGCTTGATGGCTTAACTGTTTTTATGTCCTCATTTGCCTGTTCTGCATTCAAAATATCTTTGATCCACCAGGAAAAAATATATTGAAGACAGCTGGCTATAGCAAATTGAATCACATACCTGCCTGTCAACATCCCCTCAATCCTGGGATAATCTTGCTTCTGCTCTGCTTGGTGTACAATGAATAATCATTTCCACAAACACTCACATGTCTTCAGTGTTTAATACTTTTGCCTTCTGCCACAGTTTTGTAAGGACCCATTTGTTTTACTGATATGATTGTATCTTTACTAATTTGGTCATGGCTACTTTCTTATGGCTAGATGTGGCACTTGCAAACTGTGATCTCCCAAGTAACAATTCCTGTTGTAGAACATCAATCCATGTACTCTTTGTGCTTTCACAAATTCATTGCATTCTGTTTCTTCCAGTTTCTCTGCTGTAGCAGAAAATCATTTTTTTTCTGCATGCTGTTTTCTAACTCTACTATTTTTGAAATCATTCTTCTTGATAACCTTCATGTTCAGTCAGTCTTTCTTTCATTTTGACCTGTTTTCTGCAATTTTATCAGCCCATCTGAATTAGTACTTAAAGCTTCATGTGTTTTCCAGCCTTTTGCCATCTGACTTTGTATATTCCTCCAGCAACTTCATTTTATTTTAAACACCACTAATTGTATTTGCTGTATTTTTCCCACTTAATTACTGGAAACTGTATACTGTATGAAAGCTAAAATCGGAACTGCTTTTTTTTGCAGAACAGCTGCAAGGTTTGAATATGGACTACCCATTATAGCTATAGTCTCAGAGAAAAATGCCATCACCTTACAAACCATCTCCAATAAGATCTGCCGGTCCATTACCAACTTCCCCAATAATGAACAGCACTGCCTAACTCACCAAAGCTAGTGGTTGTCAGTACATTTGAGATCCAGCCTCCTACTAGCATTGCTAATTCACAAAGCCCTTTCTCCTGAGATATCATTCCTTCTCACTCATAAACATTTCACCAAAACCCCCACATATAATCTCAGGGGTATCTCTCAATCTCATCTCACCCTAACAACTCCAAAAAGTAAACTTTATTGCACTGACCATGCATTCTCTATCCTAACAGCTAAACTATGTGACTCCATTCCTCCCTCAATCCGGGACAACCAAAAGTACTCTGACTTTAGATAACAGCTCTAGAAACAGCTCTTTACTCAAGCAAAGTGCCGATGTACTCACTCAGGTTACATTGCATGAACCCTTCACCTCTCTCACACAAACTTTTATCCCTATTTCATCCTTTCTTATCTCATCTTGTCATCCCCTTTACTTACTGCCTCTCATTCATCCTATTTCACTCTTATCTTTGCATGTCTTCCATATTTCTCCTTTTTACTCTTCTTCCCTGTGCACGCCCCTCACATCTTTTCTTTCTGTTTTCCACATGGTCTCTTTTCTTACAACTATTCTCACTTGCTTCTTCTAATGTCTTCATACCTGTCTCTATAAGGGCTTCCCCTTCATATGATCGAATTTCTCTAAACTCGAAAGTCATAAACTCGAAACCAGAATCTCAAATTTAGAGAAACTCGAAGATATGAAAGGGACAAAAAAAAAATTTAACACCTTTCAAATGTTTTCACAGAGGGGCTTTGCCCCCTTCACCCCCCACACCCCCATACTTAAATATACCTACTCCGAGATTGCACTATAGTGAAGGAAAGGGAATATGCTATACGCGTAAGTGCAAAACAGAAGATTTTCCATTTCTCTGTTATAGTGCGGTCACAGAACATTCACATTTAAACTGCTAGGGTACAGGGGACCGACCCCTGCAATAAGGTAAGTTAACTTTTTATTTTTTTTAAACCTAAGGCTCCCATTCACAATTTCGAGTGAATGGACGTTCGTGATTCTGGTCTCGAGATTATGAATTTCGAGCTTCCATCCATTCGATCTTGTGAAGGGGAACCCTGTAAGGATATGCTGCTATCCGTGTAGCATAAGCCATCTTAGTCATTATGGCTACATCTTATCCATAAAGCTGTACATGCATAATTCCATTTTTCCATACATGTTTTGACATTAACTGCCTCTTGAACTAAATGTTATAGCATATTCTTTCATCTGTAAATATGTGTACATACATATTTGTTTTTAGCGTATCCTTGTATCTATAAATATGTTTTTTTTATTTCTTATGTGATCCTGTTCAGCCAAGCTGTGCTTGCAAATGGTCCATTGGGATCAGTACACTAACCTCGTAAACAAATATAAATAAATAAATAAGTAAATAAAGGTTCTTTAAAGCTAGAACTTTTTGTTTTTGTTATATGGATGATTTTTCTCATACTTTCTCCAAAATGTCTTCTTTGCTGGCATCTATGCAGTGTTATTACTATCCAGTAACTGAATTTGACCCGAATTGAAATTTTTAACAATTTCTCTATTTTCACACTTAGTCAACCTACCACTCATACAGCCGGCCTGGAAGCCCACAAGTTAGGGAAGTGCTAATAGCAGTAATCCTATTACTGTGTTGCCTAAGGTGTAGTGGCCATGGTGTCTGTCTCTCTCAGAGATGGCGGCCTGGGCAATCAATCAGTAAACAAATTCTGCAGTTCTCAAGTACTGAGGTATATTCACCAGCTGTTTTCCTTCTTACTTCAGCTTGTTTGCATGTTATTCCTGCTCTGCAGCTACCCTTTACAATGTACTGGAATAATAAATATTCAAAAATATTTACTAGTAAGAAAATGTTGTTGAATTGTAATAGGAAATTGTATTTAAGGAGCTGATGACCATTTGAAGGACTTAACCAAAAGTTTGTCTGTGAAGTACAGTTTGGGCATGGCTGTGCACTCTGACTACAAATGTAATAGACACCATAACCTTTATTATTTCACCTGCAACTAAACAGCTGTTCTTGTATTGTGACCCTGGTGAGCTAGTATTAACTTGTTCCTATAACAAAGCTAGAAGTAATGGCATAGTTAATTGAAAAAAATGAGTAAGCAAGTTAACCATCCAAAGAGTGAATGCTGAGGTTGTAACCGGGGGTAAAGTACTTGTTCCTGGAATGTAGATTGTCTTAGTAGATTCAGTATACACTGATGAAAAAGTGTTGGTGCTATTAGTGGTGCACCACAAGATTCAGCAGTGAAACCTGTTCATTATTTTAAACACCTTTGTTGAATTAACAGTTGTGACATAGGGACACTTACATTTATATAAAATCAGTCAAATTGCATTAACAAGTTCACATTTGCAATTTGTTCTATGCAAAATAATCAATCCAGTATTACATACGCAGTTCAGCTACTGCATTCTCTTAAATCCCATTGCTTCTCCAAACAATTCTGCATGTATTGTTCATTTTTTTCTGTGTAATATACTCCAACTGTTTTCTGAAGATCCCACCTCCTGTTCTTTTTTCTCTGTTAAAATATTCACTCCTTCAGGTATGGTTGGTTTAGACTTTGATTTCCTTCTTCTAGTAAATGCTTTTTTGGCAGCCACCAGAATTAAACTTAACAAGGCCTTACTACATCTAGACAATTCAGATCCTGCATCTTAGCTCAAAAAATAATTTCTTTAGTTACACTCATTTGCTTACCCAGTATTCCTGGCAGAGTACTCTGCTCGGGGTATAAAAGTACCTATGCAAACAATTCCAAGGAGAAATTCTAATTTTTTTTGCATATTTGAGAGCCATACATATGTCCTCCCATTGTCTTTGTGAATTGCTAATCTAAATTCTCTTTCCAATCTTTTCTGACCTCCTGTGATTGATTCCTATAGTTATTGTACAATATTTTGTATGTCCTACTAATTATCAATTTTTAACAGCAGTTTATGTTCTAGATTCAACTAAAAATTCAACCAGCGCATGTCTTCCATTTAGGATTCCCCTAACCATTTCTCTTTGTCTATGCTTTGATATCAATACCTGATACTGAGGGTAATCTCTAGCCTGCAGTCCAAATGTCTTCTTGGCATCTTCCCATTGTATTATCCTTCCCTCTCTAATTATTTGTTCCCAGTATCTTGGTTCCTTTGCCAGCCCCCTCTTACCTATTCTCAGAGGAGCCAGTTATCCTTAATCTCTTCCTAAATTACACTGTAGAGGAATTAAAAAATATTCATCTTTTGTAGATGATAAACTAAGTGGAAAAGGGCTACTGTTTCAGAGACTCATCTGGAGCACTTTGTGCACTTCAGAAGGTCCATCTCTGAAAACAGTATAGTGACTGGTCAGCCAAGGGCAATTAAAGTAGTGCAATGAATGCTGCAGTGTAAGTAATATGAAAGAGGGATTAAAGGAGCGTTATCTGTATAGCTATGAGAAAAGAAAAGGGGAAGGTGGATGTGATAGTTTTGTGTACCTTAAAGAAGGAGCTAGTGATGCCCTAAAGGGAAATGTTCAGTAAAAGAGGGAAAAAAACCCACCTTGGATATAGTTTAAAAATGCAGAAGTTATGTCTTGGGACAATGTGATTAGATGTATTTTTTCACACACAGATTGAAGGGTAGTTTATACAGCTTTCTGAAGAAAGCAGTAGACTCTGAATTCATGGAAAATTTTAAGAATGCATGAGAGAGAGATGTGAGAAACTTAACAATGCTCAGGAATATTTAACCTATTTATTAACTAGTATCAAGAACCTAACTTTAGGACAGGACAATACACAGACTGAATTTGCCAGTTAGTCCATATCTGGCATCAGGGTCCAGGTAAAGGTTCTAATTATTGCTGAATGAGCACTGTACATTTAACAGTTAATTGTCTTTGGTACTACAAGACAGATGTTTGAAAAGTACATTTTGTTTTAGGTTGCGTCTTCAGATGCTACCAACATTGAGGCTTCAATCCAAGACGATGGTGAATATTATGTCCTGAATGGCCATAAATGGTGGAGTTCAGGTACTACTGCGACTGTGTGATAAGTATTCAAGTGTTATGCAGCTCCATTTTGTAATTTGCACCTTACAAACTGTAAAATGAGAGGCAGTTTTTGTTAACTGTTTTCAATGTTTAACTACATTTACTTAGTATAGTGTTATATATTCGCTGTTTAGTAGAACTGTTGATGGTCTTTACCAGGTGAGTTTACACAACAAGCAACATGAGGAAAACTAATATCTGTTTTGCAGCAAGTTTTTCTCTCATTACCTACCTAAGCACATCCAGTACTTAATATTAGTTGCTAAAGCAAATTAATATTCTCTATGAAAAGCCAGTGCACAACCCAGTGACTGCAAACCTGATGATCTGAAGTCACTGAAAAAAATAACCACTGAACCTGTGAGTGACACTCCTAAAATGTTTTTTTTACACAGGGGCTTTCTGTTTAGGGGGGCGGGGTGGCAAAGTGTACCACACTCCCTTACCTAAATAATAGTCAATCTACAATCACACAAATGTGAAAAAAATGTATTGCAAAGGTGAATATCTTACAATACAGCAAACACGGAGAAAAACATTCAGAGATCTTCAACTCAGGTAGCTGGGATTGGGACAGGGAGATCACGTTTGACAGAATTGCTTTCCTTGAATGGTATCTTTTCCAGCAAAATGCTTACATAGGTGGGATCATTTCCCTTACTGTCCATTTCTCTTACAGTGTCATTCAACATGAAGTAAACTTGCTAGCGCCTTTGCAACAGTGCCTATGCTTTGTTCCTCTTTTTTGATTTGCTTGCTTTGTTTGTATGTATTTGTAATGACATGTATGCTCAGATGTTCTTCATTAGATTAATGCTGTAATATTCTTAACAACTGAGACCTTTCCTATAAAGGTCCCATGTGTTTAGCCCGCCATCTAAAACTAGGGATCCTTCCCCCATGAGGTGTACATCCACCCTAGGCATGCGCCAGCATGCTAATATAAGAAGTACATACATCTATGTCATTATTAGAAATTTCTTGCAGTGTCATCTATGCAAACATTCATCAGTATTGTGAACAATTTTTCTGTTCTTTTGGTTCTTGTCTCCAAAGCTCAAGTAGATGAGTACCCCACTGAGGGCTCTTTCTTTCTGTTTTATGTAAAATCTAATTTTCTTGCTTATGTATGTGACAAAAAAGGAAAGTGCAACTAAGACAAATTCCTTACTGAAACTACCACACGTTGTCTGTTTTGTCTTGGGTAGAACATGACATTAAGTCCTGTTAAGTTTGTCAGGGTTTTGCTCCTAAAACTCTCAGAAGTGGTCTTAAGACATGCAGATATAAAAAGAAGCAAAGGGGCAAGGTGTCAAAAGACACTGACAATTTGGAATGGACCTCTGCTTCCTCTTCTTAGTCAGAGATGAGCAAACCCAGTGAGACACTTTTAAAGCACCCAGCCCATCCATCAGCATCTTCCAGGCCCTCTAGCATTGCCCCTGTGAAGCTCATTATGACCAGTGACAAAGGCACATCCACTGTCCTTCTGGCTCTTATCGGCCACCCTAAGATGAGTTCCTTCAAACCCTGAATTAGTAACAGAAGGTATAGGGGTGTTCACCAAGTTCTCATCAGAGCAGATATTGAAGGTTGTGGGGTAGAGTTATGTCCCTTAACACCTTCCCCTTTGGCATACATCCCATGTAAAACATAGCAGCAGACAAAACATATTTCTACTACTTCTACTTCTGAGCAAATTTCTTCAAATCTCTTTCTCAGACATGACAAGATGACTGGTTTGCTTTAGATCAAGGACTGTTAAAGGCTGTTTAAGCCTTACAGCTAGGAAAAACAACTCCTCTTCCTACTAAAAATAAAGAGAGAGTCTTCTTCAGATGAGGAATATCACTATGTTGATGGAAGGCTTGGTTTATGCCTCTCAGATCAATTCTCTCTATTTGTCAGATGTGGAAGATGCTTTTTCCTTGGTCTCGCCTAATGAGAAAATTTCCTTTGGTAAGACTGTATCTAAAATGGAATAACTTTTTAAGTGGGACGAGAGGGAACTATGTAACAATCAAGAAATAATTTTGACTTTCTCCTTTAGGGATGCTTCTAAACCCATAGCTATTTCCACCAGTGCCTGGAACCTTAGAAGACATCTTTTTAGCAACTTCTCTTACCTCTGATTCTCAGCCTCCAGCTCTTAAAACAAGAGACAGATTTTACAGGGTACAAGATTCATACAAACATCTTTATTAAAAAATATTCTGACCCGGCTCTTATCTCTGTGGACTTGGAAAAGGGATCTAAATTAATCCAGTTTTCAGATTCTCTAATAACAAAGAGAACAGACCAATTGTCAGGTTACAAAATGTATATATCTGCAACCCTGTCATTTAGGAGTATTAATTGTCAGACACACATGATTAAATTTCTTTGACCTATGTTAGACAGTATAGGTCAGCAGATTTCTGAAATTCATAAACCAGATTTGAGATCAAAGCTTCTAGAAATGTTTCATTCTGCTTCTGAAATTGCTAAACATTCCATAAACTGTCGATATGACGTCAGTGATGTAGCATCTAGAGCAGTTGCCTCTAGCTCTGTCATATGTAGGTGTGCATGGTTACAACTTCAACCTTTTACCAAAGGATGTAAAGACTCAGTCTAGCTAAAGGTTTGTTGTCTGGGGGTTCCATAGCTGAAGTCTTTCTCTGTCTCTCCTCCCATATTTTAAAGTAATGTAAGGGGTAAAAACAATCCTTCTGTCACTGCTACCTAGATATAACAGAAATTATCCTTCAAAACCAGGTCCTTTCTTTAGAAATGAGTCCAAATCTAAACAACAAAAAACAGGCAAAGGCTAATTTAATAAAAAATGGCAAAGGAAGTCTTAAGGCCAAGCAGACTGGGTTCCTGGGCTCCAACAATAATAGAGATCAACCCATACTATGCCTCTTCTATGCAAAGTTTATCTTTGCTTCCCGTTATGGAAGACAGTTGCTTCAGTTTCCTGGGTGTCAAACAATGTAAGGATTCCAAATCAACCCTTCAGGAATTCCTTGGGTTCTTAAAGAATGGGAACATCGTATGTCCTCTGTTATTTCAAACCTCCTCCTATTAGGAGAGATAGAAGTAGTGCCTCTACCCTTCTGGGTAAAAAAGTTTTTATTCAAGACTATTTCTAATCCCCAGGAAAGAAGCAGGCTGCAAGCCAATTCTAGCCCTATCCTGATTCAACATCTTTTTGGCGGTTCTTCATTTCAAAATGTTAACTTTTCAGACTCTGTTATCTCTTTTTTACCCAAATGCACTGTTGGCACTTCAGATTTAAAAGATGCTTATTTACACATTCATATTAACAAGAGTTGTAGAAAATATTTAAGATTGTCTGTCTTGAACTAGCATGTTCAGTTTACTTCTTTGCCCTTTGGGCTTTCTACAGTACCAAGCTCCAGTTGTGTGGTAGATAATCAAAGTGCAACAAAGTCTAACCCCTTTGCAGATTAGGAAGTGGCTATTCAGCACAGTCTCTTTCTGCATGTAGTCTACATTCCCTCCCTTCTGAATGCAGTGGATTCTCTAAGCAGCTCCAGAGGTCTTCCCTCAGCTCATGCATCCATTTGAAGTTGCTCATATAGATGAATTTGCATCATGGCAAAACAGGCAACTGAGTCTGTTCTAATCCAGAACTCAATGCAAACAAGCTGTGGCAACAGAAGCTTCTTTGATGACCTAGAAAGAGAAGCTCCTGTACGTGCTTCCACCTTTTCCTGTGACTCCTAAAATTCATAAGAAGTGGCAGTCTGAGGATACTGCTGCTTACATTCTGTTAAACCCTTTTGGCCAAAAAACATTGATTGAAGAAATTGGCTAGTGGTTACTGCCAGACTCCATTTGGTGGATTTACTTAGGAAAAATGGTCAGTGATACATCCCAGTATTCAGACTGTGAAGCTCACAGTATGGCTAATAGGATTTTAATTCTTTTGAGACACTGGTTCGTTTAGGACATGCTGCAAATTTTTAGAGGGGCTAGAAAACCTAACACCAGAATGTTTTATATAGCCAAGTGGAAAAGTTTTCTATTTGATGTCAGTAGAGGACAGGACCTCAGTGAAGCAGTAGGGCTTTGGTCCTTTATTATTTCTGTGAATTGTTTAGGTCTGGCTTATCCAGCATTTCTGTCAAGGTACATCTTTCATCTATTTCTGCTTGTTTGTAACTGGATCCTCCATTACCAAACTGTAATCAGGTCAGACTACCTCTCAAAGGAGTTCTCTACATTCAATCTTCAAGAAAGAGTGCCCCCTCCTTGAGATTTGAACTATGGATAAGAAAAGCTAGATTTTGCTTCTTTTAAGCCAGCTGTTCTTCTGTGAAGCTTTTGACCTAGAAAACTGCTTTGGTAGTAAGCTTAGTCTCAGCTACAACAGTTTTTGAGTAACAGGCCCTTTAGCTCATTCCTCCTTTTATTGATTTTTTTCATAAAGATAGTGCAAGCCTTCGAGACAGTCCTTCTTTCGTGGCCAAAGTGGTTTCTGGATTCATTCTTTTTCAGACTATCCAACTACCTACTTTCTTTCAAAATCCTCATTACAAGTGAGAAAGAATGATTTGTACGTTAGATGTTCGTAGACTGATGTGGCGTTACTAAGAAAAGACAAAAATGTGTGTGAAAATCTGGCCAGTTTGTGTCTTTTGCTGAAAAGAAAGTAAGCTTTCCAGTGTCCAAGCAATTGATTTCCATATGGATGTGTAATGTAATTCTCTTCTGTCATATAAATCATGGCAAGAAGCTATCGGGAATTGTATATGCCCACTCTAGCAAATCAGCCATTTGGTCCTCAGTCCACACTTTCATTAAACATTAGAAACTGGAGTTCCAGTCTAAAACAAGAACTGGATTTGCTGGGGAGAGTGCGATCTTTTTCCACCAAATCTGATTAACTTCTGGGAGTCATTCCAGGAATACTGCAACAGTGCTCTAATGAAGAATATCGCACAGTTCTCTAGGTAATCTATCATAATGGTAGATGTTCAAATAGATCCTTACAGCAGTATCTATACCTTCCTTCCGTATCCTCCATGTGTATGCATTTGGAGTTTTACCTTGTGACTGGGGTGAGGTATTCCGTATCTTCTTTCCTTCACTCACCCTGAAACTTCCTGTGTTCTCATATTCCCCCTGCCTTTAATAGTTCTATCTTGGGCTTTTGATGTTCCCTTGGGAAGTTATTCTAGTGTATTACTTATTTTTTATCAGGGCAAGAAGGCTCTCAAAATGGAGGAAATGTGCATATCTCTTACCTCTTGACACAGATGTACATCTTATGGCTGAAGGATCCTGAGCTTCAGAAGGCTGGCCAGGTAGAGAGGACCTTTGTGTGGAAGTCCTAGATATTAAAATTAGTGCACTGGTGATCTGTTTGAACTTAACCATTGTGGTAGGTTACCTACAAAGTTGTATTTTCTTTATCTTGAGTAACAGGATAATCTTTACAAAGTGAGCTAAGTGCTGACATAGAAGACAGATCAGCTGCTGTGACTAGAACTCATATAGTTGTGTTCTGTACTAGAGAAAAGATGATGATTAACCTATGAGAGCTGTTGTAGTTTCAGAAGGCCAACTGTAGTGATGTCAGAAAATTTAAGAGTCACATCTGCTAGAAAACTACAGAGTAAATGAAGATCCAGGCAAATGCCTTGCATCATCATCATCCTGTTCTCTAACAGTATCTTAGGGAGACAAGTGGAGGGTGCTTCGTTTGTCACATTACTCCAAGAAAGTCCGTCAGAAGCACATGGAGTAGAAGCATTAAAACTATTTTGCTGTTGCAGATTACTCCATCATCAGGGCTGATATGACCATTAAAAACGAAAATAACCACGTCCGAAGCATTTTGCAGAGGATTTAATAAAAAAATAAATAAATAAAAAAGTCACTAAATACACCACAGAACTTCACTTACTAAGCGCTTTCACCATTAAATTATGGCATCATCAGAGTAAGTAAAAGCCTAACACATCAGATGTTAAATACATACCCTAATAAGTCAACATCCAATAAAAAACAGTTTAGATAACATAATTTAAATACATGAATATTAATCTTGTCCACACACAACAGCATTTAAAACTATGCTATCCAAAACATTGTTGTGAAAAATTATTTATCGCTGAAATTGGTATTGTAAGAAAAATTCTTTTGACAACCAAAGCAGCTGACACACAGCTAAAACGTATTATATTCTACTAGCCCTGTCTTTTAACACGGGTTTTAAAGAAATGTAGTCATTCAAACCCGGTGGGCTTGTGACATCTAAAATAATTTGCCACTTGTATTCCAATAATTCTGCCTTCAATTTGTCATTTCCCCCCTCTCATGGTGTGTTACCCTATCAATAACAAAGAATATAAATTTCTTGAAGTCATTGCAGTGTATGCTGTGCATATATAATGCATTATGTATAGCCTTAGTTTTTATGGCCCTTAGATGTTCTGCAATCCTGTCCTTTAACCTACGAACAGTTTTGCCCACGTAGAATGTATTGCAACTAACACAAGTGGCAAATGGGCAACTCAAGGTTTTCATATAATTGGCCACCACAACATAGGGTCCATCATTGATAAACCTACAAAATTTGCAGGTTCCACATTTACACATCCTAGAACAGTTATAAGTAGTTCTAAGTCCCTCCAAAATTTCTTTAATATTTCTGCCCCTTGAATATACTATTTTTGGAACATTGCCCAAATCCTGTTTCATAGTTTCATTAAACACTGTGTCCCAAACTTTTTAACCACCTCCACTATACCCATAGTTTGACTATTATACTTCAATACTAGTGCCTTAGCATCCATAGTATTAGTCCTCTGAGGTATATAAGGGCCATTACCTCTTAAAATAGGTGTATATACACTCCCTCTTTTCCCCAAGACTTCATTTCTAATCTTTAACAACATCTTTAAGGGATAACCCCTATCTAAAAAGAACTGTATAAGAATATACAGTTCTTTAATGCAGGTGTAATCATCACTAACAAGTCTTGAAAGTCTCAGGATTCCAAGATGGCCGCCGACTGCCGACTAGTCTAGTCCTTACTCTCTGAGCTCCTCACAGCTATTTAACTTTTGGTTTTTTTTACAACTTTATATCAACCTTTTTCCTCAAATTTTTATACTAAAAGATTTTATAAATCTTTTTCTACGCATTTGGATTATTTTTTCTTCTGGACTTATTATTCTGGGATTTATTTTACCTCAGAACATTCTTGGTCTCTCTGCTGCTGGGACTCCTACTGCTCCAGTCTGTTCCTGGTTCCTGGTATCCTGTTGACTGCATTCCATTTCTGGGCATGGCTACAAAATCTGACTCCATGGAGACTCAGCCTACAAAGGCCAAATATACTTCAATGCTCTCTCCTGAAAAGATTCAGGTTCAAAAGACTGAAATCATCTAGACAACCTACAGAAACTATTAATGTAAGTAATAAAGATTTAAATGGCTCAAATTTCCTTTTAGAAGAACTAAAAATAGCATTAAAACCAATCCAAAGTGCTATACAAAACTTTTCAGAACAGTTTGCAGACTTTAGTAAATCTTTAAAGCAAATAAACGATAGTATTGTTACTATTGAAAATAAAATCTTAGCTTTGGAAGTTAAAACAGACTTATTGGAAAGTGACTTTAAATCTAGAGATAAAACTATTTCAGATTTACAAGCTAAAATATTGGATCTGGAAGCCAGGAGTCGAAGAAATAACATCATTATTCGTGGTTTACCTGAATCTTATGACAGTAAAAACTTGTTATCTGTGACTAAAAATATCTTTGAAACACTGTTAAATTGTGAAGCTTCTTCAAAATCTATAATTGTAGAGAGAGCACACAGAGCACTGCGTACAAAGCAAGATTCTTCTACACCAAGGTTAATTTATACTGTTACTAAACTTTCAAGACACTTTCCAGATCCTAGAAACTGCTAAAACAAAGAAACAATTCATATGGAAGTCTCACAAACTATCATTTTCCCAAGATCTTCCTGCACAGATCAAATTAAATAGACAAAAACTAGCCCCCTATTGTGCTGACTTGATAAAAAGAGGGATTAGATTTCGAATGGCTTATCCTAATACCTTGTCTTTCACAGCTAATGACAAAAGATTTGTATGTTCAGATCCTAAAGATGCAAAAGACATTTTTCTTAAAACATTTAAAAAGCTTCCTGACACTGTATCTTAATATTCTACTGTTAAAGAACTCTACAATAAGGTTTGATCTTTTCTTTTCTTTAATCTGACAGTATTTGTGTTACATGATTTGTAATTCTGGTGTGACATAATTATATTACCTTAAGAACTTGTCATGTAATTTACACATGATGGATTTGGTGTGACAGTGTGCAGTGACAGGATATATGCTTGTTAGATTTGTGTGGATTAATAGAAGCATTTAAATTCCTGTATTTACTTTTTTCTCTTTCTCTCACATATGCTTGCTGTGTAAATAGATAATATGTTAATTTTACTACAAGCTTTGGAGTTACAGCCTTCTGTGTAAGCTAAATGATTTTTGGAGGGAAAAACATTCCATCTCAACATTCTAGCAAGAAAATCTTCCCCTCAGAGTTCCAGCTGATGCTCTGCATGAACATGCACACTACAGTCTCTCTGAGATGGATGGTGATGTCATCATTTGTGAGGAAAGAAGGACAGTTTCAAATACACAAGTCTGCTTGTTTTCAACAAGTATTCAATAACACTAACTTTTTAATAGATCTGGCTATTATTTAAAGTGTTTTCTCTTCATAAATGAAGGTTGCTTTTAAATTTAAACAGATTCATGTCACATAATATATTCAGTGACTTTTAGTGTGTCTGCATGACTTCAAAGCAAGCTGCTACTTTCATAAAGCAGAGTGAAAATGTTTCTGGAAACAAATGAACAGGTTAGTTTTATATATTAAAATTCTAAAGGATGTGTAAAGAAATGAACATATTTTCCTATTCAGAATATTTTTTCATACGATATTTTATATTATACTGAAGTGTTTAATTTGACAAATGTTACAAAGTATACCTGTTCATATGAAAGTTTCATGTTCTTTCTATTCTCTGCTCTCTCTCTTCTCAGAGGCTGGATGTGATATTTATGATTAGTAGTTTATGTTTAAGAAAGCCTTTACTTATTTGAAAGGTTTGAAATAACTATCTTTAATATGATTAGCTGAATCTACATATATATATTTAAGCCCTTAGATTTACTGCATTTAGCTTGCTTGTTTCTGTTTTAATTAGATGTTCAAAATGTTTACTTTAAAAGCCTTGTCTTTTCATGCTGTTTTGCTATGTTACATCTATAGCTTAGAAGAATAGTATGGCTACATAACCTAACAGAGTCATTAGTAAAATATTCAAAAAGATTTAAAATTATATGTATGCACATTGTTGTACATTCAGTCCAATATATATGATGCTGTTTAAGTTACTATTTAATAATATAATTATACTTTATTCATGTATATTAAATAGTGTTAAAACCTTACAGCTTATAATATTTCATTTTGAATAGTTCCTGTACTATTATTATCTAGTTAATAGATGCATCTCCAGACTGAATTGTTTTTCATTTTGAGATATGGTTGCTTGGTAGTTGTTTTTTGCTTTATTTGAACTATAACTAAATACTCATTCTACAGGTATTAGTGCTTTTATCATACTAATGGACATGTTGATTAATGAAATTATCACTAAAGTACTAAAGAAGGTTCAGTAGATAGTGCATGACTATTATCTTTAGTTCAGTATTGCTATGCTTATTTACTTATATTATAATGTTACCAGTTGGTTTTGTTATACTTATATATGTTATCTTACATATCTTTCAGTTTTAATTGTATTACTTCTTATGATAGAGTGTTCTAGTTAAGCAGAATGTGATTTATTTATTATTTACTTGTTTCTCTTTCTCTTGAAATACTTGAGGAAATACATTTAATCACTATAAATTTCAATTTAAGGATAGGAGCTTTAGATTAGTATTAGAAGTAGGGATTAAGCATGTTGGACGTCTTGAAATTAGTTAATTTTGTATATATTTTTAGTAGTATTACTCAGACTTTATGTTATGTTAGGCTTCCTTTGAGTAATTTGTATTCTAACTTGAGGTTATTATTATCTATAATTACAATGTTTTTTCATGTTCTTCTGCTCTTCCTTTATCACAGGGGATTGGTGGGTAGGCACTAGGGTTAGGATAAAGGTTATTATTATACATTTCATGGTTCTTAAAAAACTTTTTCTTTTTTTCAACAAATGTTATTTGATGACTTGCTTGAATACTTAAAGACTGTTTTTCTTTTATTTTTTCTTCTTCTTTTTAATGTTGTGTTGGATTTGCACCTTGAGTTCACTTTTATAGCATCAATAATGATTATACTTGTAGAATATGCCTGTTGACATAATTTTAGATTCTTGGAATGTTAGAGGCATTCAAGATAAAGCGAAAAAGTCACTATTATTTCATATGATCTTTAAATCACAGGCTAACATTTGTTTTATTCAAGAGACCCATATTTCACGTATTGATTGGAATAAAGAGTTAAAAAATGGATCAAAAAGATTATAGCTTCAGGTGACTCATCTAACTCCAGAGGTGTAGCTATAATCATTAAACAAAAATTCATTGGGAATATTATTGATGAGAAATTTGATGATGAGGGAAGGTGGTGCTTATTTACCGCTTCTATTGCTGGTTTGGACAAACCCTTATTAATTTTAAATCTATATGACCCATGTAATTCACAACATTTGTTCATTTTAAAATTTACAATATTCTTGCATCCTATAAGGATCATCATATTATAGTGGGTGGTGACTGGAATGCAGTTATAAACCCTGTAATTGATCGTTCCCGCTCCACTGTCACCTATAATCTTCAATCTACTCTGGCTCTAAATGATTTGATGACAGAATATAATTTAATAGACCCCTCCGACTGTTAAAAATATAAACAAGAATGATATATATACTTATTATTCTAAGTGCTATCATTCGTGGTCCAGATTAGACTTCTTTCTAATTTCAGATTATATTTCAAAATATATTGTGGACTTTAGTACAGAACCCAGATTCTTTTCGGATCACTCAAGAATTTCACTAAAATTGAACATAAAACCCAATATCAAAAATAAAACTATGTTTAATAAGTGGACCTTAAATAATAACTTATTGTCAAATGAAGATATTTGCAAACAAGCTTCAGAAATCCTAAATGAAATGGTGAATAGTCTTGAATCATCAGACATTCCTTATGACATACAATGGGCTGCATGCAAAGCAAGATTAAGAGGTTTATTTATTAGTAAAGCTGCTTTTTTCAAAAAACAATACTTTAAGAAAGAGGAATTCTTAAAATCAAGAATTTCTTCGTTGGAAAATCATCTTAGTCTGAACTATGATGCTACTTTAGAAAAACAAATTTTTGATTGTCAGAAAGATTTAATTCTGCTTCACCAAAATAACTACTCCTTAGCTGAACAAAAGCTACTTGCTTCATATTCAGAGTGGGCCCAGGTTCCATCTAAATTGTTAGCGAGAATTATTAAAGTTAACTTCAGAAATCCAAATATTACATCTTTATCTTATAATAACAGATTATATAATACTGATGAAGAGATTATTCAACTTTTCACCTCTCTTTACACTGAGTTATATTCAGGTTCTTCTAATTCTGTTAAAGATAATCACTCAAAACTCTTTTAGACTCTTTGCAGTTCCTAAACTTAATGATAATCAGCAAAAACTACTTTCTACCCCTATATCGGTACAAGAAATCTCGGATTCAATAGATAATCTTAAATTGGGTAAATCTCCGGGACCTGATGGTTTTACTCCAGAATTTTTCAAAACTTTCAAATTGGTAGTTCTTCCCTTTCTATTTAAAGTTTACAATCATATAAGAGTTAATGATATCTCAGATATTCATTGGAACACATCCAAAACCATTCTAATTCTAAAAAATAATAAAGATAAATCTGACCCAGTAAATTATAGACCCATTTCTTTGATTAACGTGGATATTAAGATTCTGTCATCTATTCTGGCTAACAGATTGAAACGGATTTTACCCTCAATTATCTTGTCAGATCAATCAGGTTTTATGTCTCAGAGACATGCTTGGGATAATACTCTATCTTTAGAGACTATACTTCATCTCATTAAGAAAAATCCAAACCCTATATATGCTTTGATTATAGATGCATCAAATGCCTTTGACAGAGTATGTTGGAACTTTCTATTTCAAACTATGTTATGTTTTAATATTCCCTTATTCTTTATAAATTTTTTAAAAGTTTTATACAAGAATATGTTTACTAGACTATACATTAATGTTCTATTTTCTGCTCCGATAAAGATCACTAAAGGAACAAGACAGGGTTGTCCATTGTCCCCTTTTCTTTTCAACATTTACTTAGAACCTTTGCTATTGTTTATTACTCAAAGTACTTTTCATAACATCCCTAGAATTCTTAATACTAATATACATTTCTCTGCTTTTGCGGATGATTTAGTAATCTACTTTCAAACTCCATTATCTGATTACAGAAAAATAATGAATTCTATTGATTATTTTTCTTTGGTTTCCAACTATCTTTTAAATTCTACAAAAACTCATATTTTACCCTTAAATCATTTAGCACACAAATCTTTTTTGTTTCCAGACGATCATTTTCAGTTTACTTATAATATAAAATATTTAGGAATCAATTTAGAACACAATAATAAATCTTCCTTTCAAAATAATATTAATAAATTATGGAACTCTATATTGTCTGATATGGACAGATGGAAGCATCTAAACCTTTCATTTCTTTCAAGGGTGGCCATTATTAAAATGAATATTCTGCCTAAATTTCTTTACCAATTCTCATCATCTGATCAGATAATTTCAAAAATTTTTTGAGTCTGTAAATAAAGCTTTGGCAAAATTCATATGGTTCCCTAAATCTGTTAGAATTTCCTATTCTAGATTGGCATTTTCAAGGACAAGGGAGGTTTGGGTTTACCTAATCTTTATCTCTATTATTTGATTGTCTCATCCAATAAACTTCTTACTATCTCTAAATTCAATAACACTTCTTATCCAAATCACTCTTTATGGATAAAATTATGGAATAATTATGTCATTTCTAATAATTTAAATCCTGAAGCTATTCCCTTTATCTCTCTGGATAGTTTATTTATTAAAAATATATCTGCAGTATTTAAACAAAAGATTAGAGATTTCCAAACCTTACTCAAAATGTGTAAACTAGAAAAGATCTCGCACCATGTTCAGCCAATTCATCTAAACCCAAATATATTATTGGACAATAAACTTTTGAACTTAACAAACTATCCTTTAATTAAAAATCTAAAAGTAGGAGATGTTTTGAAATATCTTGACTTGCCTTTATCTGACTGGCGTAAGTTATTGAAAGTAAACTGGAATTACTCACCAATTCTTACACAACTAAGAGCAATAATTAAAACAAATTTGTATCTCTGGTCCCCATAGACTCACAATTGAAAAACCTTAACACGATTATCAAAATACTTTCATCATCTGATAAAATGCTCTCAAACTCATATAAATTAATTAATTCTTTAATGATGGACCACAACTGTCTTTTATCTAATGTTTGGTTGAATTATAATTCCCAATTGTCAGAATCTCAGAAAGTCCTGGCTATTAGACACACTAAGGAATTTATCCCTTTTAAAAAGTTAGCATACATACAATTAATGATTAATAATGATGCCTACTTTACCCCAATCAAATTAAACAAATTTAACCCAAATAAGTCCCCTTCGTGTTCATGCTGTTCTCATCCCCAAGCAGACCTCCTTCATATTCTATGGTATTGTCATTTTTCTCACAGATTGTGGACATCTTTGAAAGTCAGACTGCAGAAAATGGGATATCAAAATCCACGTTGACGTGGAATTTGCTATTCTACATATTCCATTGATTCATCTTTCAAAAGTTGATATTCATGTTATCATTTTTATTTGCTCATTACTAAAACTTTATATAATACAAAATTGGATTGATCGTTCTAAATTAAAATAGGTTACTTTCCAGAAAATGGCTTTTAAATTTATTGATGCTCAAAGATACTTAGGTGGAAGTCCAAAAAAAAAGCTATTAGAAAGGTTGTGCTAGAAAAGGTTCTAAACATATTAAATAGTTAATGTTAAATATTTTTTTTTCTCTCAGGTTGCCTAACTTGTATATAGTGTACATATGGTGTATGTTTTATTTCTAAATAACTTATCAAAATCTCATGAAGGTTGTTATCACTAGATGAATTGTTATATGTTCATTCATGCCTTCTTGTTATGTATAATCTTTTAATTGTCTTGCTATTCATATAATTAATAAAAAAATTTTTGAGAAAAAAAAAAGTCTTGAAAGTCTCACCATCTGGCCCTTGACTGTTCCTCTTTTTTGGTGTGGGGGTGGCAGCTATTATAATGTAACAGGGAATTACTGTGTGTTACCTTCCTAAAAATGTTGCTATGTAAAATGTTAGCAGATTTAGTCAATTTAATATCCAAAAAATCAATTTCTGATTCATTCCACTTACTAGTGAACCTAAAGAAAGGTGTAGTACCATTTAAGTATTCAACAAATTACATAGTTTCATCCTTACTACCTTTCCACAATATCAATATATCATCCAAAAAACGGTTATAAAGAGCAATCTTGTCATTGTATAATGAATGCAACACAAACTCTTCCTCCCAATATAGGAGGACTAAATTAGCAAATTCGGGGGGAGGGGCACTTAGCCCCCATTGCCACCCCGGAGATTTGCTGGGAAATTTCCCCTTCAAACACCACAAAATTGTTCTTCAACACCATTTCCATACATTATGTCATCATGTTGATTTTGTCAGCATTTAATTTACCACTGTTAACCAAACTCTGGGTAAAATATTCAGTGCCTACATCATGGTATGACCATTACCTTAGTCAGGGACAGTGGGGCAGTTTAGCAGTACCATATATGACTCAAAGTAGACTTTGGCAACCCTACCTATGATAAGCCCTTAGTATGGTAACTGTCCCGGTCTTGTATGTTCTATAGATAGTGTAAAGCAAGCTACAATCCATACTATTGCCTTCCTCTTAGAAGTCCCATTTTGAATACTGATATACTGTGTGTAACCACCTGCTAAGTCACTACCCCAACAAACATGGTGGTTCCAAGTTTCAGCCTGCTTTCACTGACTTTTCCGTACTATTCCATGGATAACAAAAACTACAGAACATGAATGACCAAATATTGAATGTAAAGCAATGAAATGTAAAATTATTGAACAATGACAACTTCGAAAATAAATTCATCAAATGACCATAGTTGGCCAACAACCAGGAAGTAATGTGATGCATAAGGTAAGTGAAGGGAAACTTTTTAAATATGCCCTGTTCCCCACTATGGTGCGATCTCAAGAGTTGGTATATATAGTTGGGGGGAGCACAACCCCCCACATTGCCCACATTGGGGGGTGTGAGGGGGACAGCCCCACTTTGCATGGTTGTGCTTGCGATGTTGGCTAACTATGGCCATTCAGTGTATTTTTTTGCTGTTGTCTTCAATAATTTTCCCTTTTGCTCTTTTATATTCAATATTTCACTGTAAGAGTTTTGTAGTTTTCGGTAGGTGAACATAGACCCCTATTCCACACTAACCTTGGATTCTCCTTCTACCTGGCCAAGGTCATGAATGATTGTTCTGGTCAGCTGGTGCCCTTCTATGGTCTTATTTAAAATACTAGCCGTATCCCTGTTATTCATTCATTTATTAAATATGACCACCTCTTCACAGTTTGGTTGATGATAGCTGATTTATGCCTATCACATTGAGCAGCAGAGTACCACCACTTCTCTGATTCAGATTTAAGGAGTTTCAACAGTGATGGACCCCCATGAACAAATCAGGGCTACTTCTTAATTTATTCCTCTTCTTCAGCTCTGCGGCAAGTACATTCACGGATGTTCCCTTTCTCAGGAGAAAGATGCATGATTTTCAAATACCTCAAATGAAAATGAATTGTTTTGGGGCTACTGTTTCCTCCTTTCGGCAGTTATTGACTTAACAGACATACATCTCCTTAATAGGCACTACTACCACTACTAGGAGCCCTTTGATCTACACAGACAAATTTTGATGACTATTCTTCAGTGTTGATCTCTTACATTACATAATAAGATGGTAGAAGAAGGCAGTTTTGTCTATCAAGTCTGCCCATTTGGGTGCATCTGAAAGTTAATTACTGTATTTATTTTAATTTATTTTATTTTATTTATTCTTTCTTGACCAGATTAGTCCCACTAAGCTAGTGGCTTCTCTTCAGTTGAGTCTCTAGGTGGTATTTTACACTACTTAAGGAAATTTGGGCCAGGGCATTGGGGAACTTCTCCTACTCATTGCAAGTGGTAATGCATGATTTAGTGCTTCCTACTTTCGGTCTGGGTACAGAGGCAGCTCAGAGAAGCAGGAAAAAGTATGGAGAAGTATCTGTGGTAAACAAATAGTTATCAGAAGAGTTTTGGAAGGGAAATCGGATGGTTTTGGAGCAAAGGCAAAAGCAGTCAAGCTTTCACAAGAGATTCTGATTTTTGGAAGAAAGAGTAAGTGAAAGAGAGGTGCAGAAGGTTGAAACAATCAAGAAGGGTGAAATGCAGGTGGAGAAAGAAGTGAAGGTTACGGAGCCTTCACAGGATACAGAAGTGCTGTTTCAGAAGAGATTGTTTGAGAGAAATGCTGAATTGCAGCAGGGATGTATTATTACTGTGATGCCCACCACTGGTACCAATATGTGATGGCCACCACTGCCACTGAAGAGGGACGTTCACTTGGAATACAAATGGATACACACAGTATTTCCACATGCAGACCTGTCTGCATCAAGTACAGTTTCCCTTAAGAACACACAGGGAACACATTTAGCCGGGGGTCTGGATGTCTGTATCTCTGTCTCCCTCCAGGTCCCCAATAAGACTCCCCACTGGTACAGCTGTAGGGTTAGGTCCTCAGCAGAGTGTTCAAACCAAGTCCTTCAGCACCCTCTCAGTGCTTCACTTCATGTTCCAACCCCAAGTAGCTGACACACACACTCTTTAAGATTTAATTTTTGACACATACACACACACACGCACACACACACACCTGGGATAGGCTGTCACAGATTACCAGCTCTACCACTAGTCAGTTACTATAAGGCTCTTAAAAGAGTATCTAATTATACTGTGTAATATTAATACACTAATACAAATGGTAGTAGTTCACCAAGATGGCTAGGCCTCCTGGAGTGGCCCATACAGTGTCACCAAATAAATATAAGCACTCTCAAAGGTTAAGTACTTTCTACAAGGATCAGCTACAATAAAAGTTTTAAATATATTTAATAATAAATAATAAAAGAGCATGAAAATACTGAATATATGTTCACAGTAAACCACAGAGTTCTGGCCACAGGAAATATCAAAAAGAATATTGAGGAACTGACTTAGACAAATAAAGAAAACAATGTCTAAACTAAGCTTCACTATATTCCTGACTAAATCTAAATTAATTATTGTTACCTAGTTAAGTTACTTACTACTGCAAGGCAAGATGCTGTGGCTGAGGGTCTTTCTAGTCAGGCTTACCAAACAGAATACTTGGTACTCTGAGATTTCTCTTTGTAATAGCCAAAATATAATTTCAAAGAGTGCTGGTAGAATGAACTCATCTGGTCACTTGACTCTTAAGTTCTCACAATATTCCCATTTGAAGCTGAGACAGGAAGTTAACACAGATGACCACAATACACATCCAAATGTTTATGGTAGTGCCTGGGGCCTCCCTCCTTTACACTGAGCTAATGGACAAAGGCTCTTCCCCAGACCCAGTGTCTCCAGTCCTGTTTAGCACTATGGGGTGCCTTTTAATGATTTAAAAGCTCATTTACATTTCCCCTTATTTTTCTTAAAGTTAACCTCTGCTGTGCCAGTATTCTCTATCAAAACATATACATTTAATTCATCTGCAATAATACATATACATTTCTCTTCATTTCAGCAGGGTGCACTGTTGATACATTTCAACACAAGCACAGCTCACAAATAAATTTTCAGCACAAGCATCTGTACAAAATCAGTTTTATATAAAATTGCCATACACTTCTAATACATTTGTAAACAAGCATCTTGTATAAATCAAATTGATATTCAAAAGACATATCATTCTTTACAAAACTCCAGCTGGGTATGCTGGCATTTGCCCATATCATCACATTTCTTACTCCCTCCTCAAAGACTCAAGCTGACCTTTGAGAAACATGGCTTGAAAGAAATAACCCTGTCTGGGAATATGTTACCCCATTCCCTGTCTTGAGAGCCCATCTGCGTTGGCTTTGCTGTCCCCACTACAGTGTTGTGCTGTCGTGTCATATGCCTCCAATCCTTAGCTCCTCCTTAATAACTTGTCCTTTTGCTGTTTGGGCCTATGTAGCCATGTTAAGGGATTGTGGTCTGTAACTACAGTGAAATTCCTTCCATACAGATAAGGCTGGATTTTCTGCAGTGGCTAGACACTCCTTTTCTACAGCTGCATGGGCTGGGACTTCCAGGGTGGTTGCACACTGAGTAAAAGCTTGTTTCTAGCTCTCCCAGTGTGAAAACAGAAACTCAGCAGAGAAGGCCAATAGACTTGTGTTTATGGCTAAATTTCAGTAACTGGTACTAAGTGCACTGCAAGGAATAAAGAAATACAGAAGACCTGGGAAAACATGGCTACCAAAATTAAAGAAGAAACCCAGACTGGGGAAAGTTCTGCACCTGTTCAGAAAAAAGCAATGCTACCTTCAGACATGACTTCCAGTAACATACATGAAGATATAAGACAACTGCATACAAACCTCATTAAAATAAACAAAACACTGCTGGAGTATATCAACACAAACAACAAAAAGCTGGAAAAATGGAATAAGCTTTAAATAGATATTCAGGTGAGATGATAAAGCTGCAACAATCAGAGGTTGAAATGAAGAAAAGGCTGGCTGAATATGAAACTGCTCAGGAAGAGATATTTCAAAAAATAGAATTAGAGGCCAGAGCACTTAGGGAAGATCTGAGATTTTCAACTATACCAGAGAACCTGGAAGGAATAGACTGCATTAATTCTATGAAAGCACAAATAAGCAACTGGACTGATATTTCACAGCAAGACTTGTTAGTTGAGAGGGCACATTGTGTGTATGCTCCAAACCTAGCTATAAGAAAGCAACCTAGACTTTTAATAGTAAAGATGCAATCTTACCAGCAGAAGGAGTTGATTCTGATAAAAATGTGGCAGAAGGACAAAATACTAAAAAATGGGAGACTGCAAAGTGTTTGTGGAGAAAGATTACTCATACACCAGGCAGAAGAAGAGTAAATTCATTCCACTATTCAGGGAATGTCGAGGCACAGGTGTGAGATTCAAACTGCTGTATCCAGCTGTCCTAGGTATTCTTCCCTGGAGGGGCAAAATCATTTTTTGATGAAGTTCATGCTAAGGAGGAAATACAAAAGTTTGTCCAACAGAAAATGAACTGTGAAACAGAAGGAGATTATACTTCTTGTTCTTATGGTAATAAAGAACACAGATAGACTGTATCTGTGAAACCTTTCCAGTATTTCAATGGAAATGTTGGAGAGAAGGAAGGGAGCACAAGAGTTGACTAGAAGAATCTTGAGTACATTGGAAATGCAGCAGAGACAGGATTTGGGTGATGGAGAAAAGCAGTGATAAAACCAGTAACTTAATGTGGGATTACAATACAGTAATTATATTTGTGAAATATGACAGAACAAGAAAATCTGGAAATATTCGATTTTGTCGAAATTTGTTGGATTTATGGGGGATTATAATGTATATACCCTACTTCATGTTGCTAATGTTTGGAAAAATGCTTTTGTTAGGGGAAGAGAAAGGAGAAAGCCGACTGTAAGTAAAGAAAACATTTTCTTTTCTTAATAGAACTCTATTTGCGGTGTATGGTTTTCTTTGCTTGCTATTTTTAATTGTAATTGGGATTGTAAACAGATGCTCTTGTTTTTCTTTTTCTCCCCTCTTTTCTCTTTCTCCTTGTACAGTTTTGAGAAGTATAGGCAATGCAATGTAAAAAAAAATAGAAACTGGTTAAAAAAGGCGCAACAAATTTAAAATCAATATGCCTTTTCTCATTCTTGTATGGCGAAATGACTGGGTTAAGGACCTTAGATTGATTATTTTTAACAGAGAGCAAATAAATGACAAAGAATATTGAATATTATGAGGCTTTTTTCTAGCAAATGTATCTATACTTAGTAGCGATTCTGCAGCTGGTTTTCATGTTTCCATGAAAACATTCTGACAAAGAGAAACTGGCTGCTTGGTTCTCATGTCTCCATGGAGACAATCTGATAAAGAGAAACTGGAGACAGTCTGATGGAAAGGCAGGGTCTGTATTATAACATTGTAGGTACAGAATCCCGAGTACCTGTTCATCGATACGTAAATGTCGATACGTAAATGTCAAACGTCCTCTTCAGCGAATGGCTACATCATCGATTTATTTCCAATGGAAAGAATTTGGTTTGCCGTTATTGTAAATCTGCCCTTTTCCCACTGTAGTGCGATCTCAGAGTTAGTATATTTAGTTGAGGGAGTGTGGGGGACGAGGCCCCCTACTTCATAGTGTTTGTTAAATTGTGTTGTGCGTAGTTGGCCTACCGATTTCTTTCCCTTGGAAAGCAATCGATGATGTGGCACTGTTCACTGAAGAGGATGTTCGACATTTACATGTCAGTGAGCAGTAACTCAAGCTTCTGTACCTTCGACATTATAATATAGACCCAAAAGGGATTGGCTGAGGGAAAAGAAAAAAAAAAGATAAATGGACTAGGACATAATGTTTTGTGAAATCAGTCAGGGGTTTTCACAGCTGGGATAGTTTTAAAGACGAGACAAAACAAATTAAACTTGAAGTAAAGGTCTCTCAGCTTTTTTTTTTAAATGCAGTGGGGATACTAAAAGGTGCTTTTGTTTTTTTTTTTGTTTGTTTGTTTTTTTCTCCCTACTCTCTTTTTCTTTGTTCAGTTTTAAGAAATGTAGGCGCTGCAAAGTTGAAAAAAGGGGGAAGGAAAATTTTGGTTAAGAGAGTATGACAAAAGAAAAATAAGTGTGCTTTTTTTCTCATGCTTCCATAGGGAACTGACTGGGTTAATACCCTAGGCATTATCCAGTAACAAGTTTATTACAAAACATAAATAAAAAATAATATTGAATATTATATGGCTTTTTTTCTGGTAAACAAGGTATCCTTAGCAGTTTTGTCTGGTTTGCATGTTACTAGAACACAGTTTGATAAAAAGAAATGGCTTGCAGAAAGTGCATTGAAAACATTCAAGTGTTTTCTCAGCTAGGAGAGCTATAAAGATAAACAAAATCAAGTAGCACTTACTAATAGAACAGGCTGTACCATGTGTCTTAGCATGACTAACCTTTCTTTTTGGTTAACTCTAGCCTGTCTGTGTGGCTATCAGCTTAGAACTTTTGTTCTTACTAGGAAGCAAAAACTTCAGCATTTGACGATGTGCATAGTTTTGTGCGTTATTATTAAATTAATATGTTTTAGGGGCTTTTTTGGGAGGTTGATTGTTCTGTTTGAGGGCTTTCAATAAAAGCAAAACATTATATAAGATGTGGTATAGGCTCAAATGCATATGTCAAGAAACAGCAGTATAAAAGTCCAGCCTGCTGAACAGTGTATGCATATAACATAAAAGTTGTAGCTAGACATTTAACAAAATAACAGTTATACATAAAAGGTCGTAATAATAACTATATAAGAAAATTATGCTTTCTGTAATGCCTTTCAGTCTGAATGGACTTACAGATAAACATAAAAAATAAAGAGTAGTGAACTATATTAAACAATGTAGAATGCAAATGGCTATGCTATAGGAGATGCACCTGGAAAGAGCCGAACATGTGAATTTGAAAAAGAAAGGTTTTCAGGAGGGTTATTCAGCAGAATATCTGGGCAAAGGAAAAGCGGAGTACTTCTGTTAATTGCAAGAGGAGCTCCAATAGTGATAGAAGAGGGAAAAAAAGGTAATAATGGAAGCTACATAGTACTAAAAGGCTACTGGCAAGGGAGGAGGATTACACTGGCATGCATTTACATTCCACCTAAAACTGTTATAATGGAGCTTAAGAAGATTCTGGGAGAAATTAGCAGCTTTCGGCAAGGAATATTACTTATAGGTGGAGACTGGAATTTGGTTTGCAGTAGTGAAGATATGTCTGGGGAGCCTAGTAGGGAAAATATAACAAAGGAGGGTAGATTTTTGAATACATTTATGGAAATGTTTGCCATTGAAAATGTGAATTTAGTACTAGGAGTTTGGAGTGAATTTACATGTTCTCAAAGATACAAAAACTGTGCTAGGCTAGATAGAATTTATATCTCACAGGAACATCTCCATTTAATTGAAGATCTTGAAGCGCACCCCAATAACTATTTCAGACCATGTGCTAATAACTAAAATAAAAACGCAAGGTAATGAAATAAAAATGAGACACTGGTGCTTTCCCACCTATCTGTTAAAAAGAGAGGAATTTAAGTAATGGGTTTTGGAATTAATTCAGGCGGTATAAGAGAAGATAGAAATTTCTTCTAAAAATGTAGCTAGGGAGTGGGATAAAATTAAAGTGGAGTTCAAAAATAGGGTGGAAATAAAGGAAAGGGAGGTATGGTTAAGAAGTAACAAGAATTATTTAGAGGGACTGATAAATGTTAAAGTATTGCAAAATATGGGGAATCTCTCAGAACAAGAAAAGAAGCAATTGCAGAATGCTAAACAGAAAATAAGAAATGACCTCGATAATATGCACGAGTTTAGAAAGGTTGCTGTTAAGCATCTGTTTTTTGATAATTCTACAGTACACAAACTGTTAGCACAACGACTCAGGCAACAGAAAGTAGAAAAGGGCGTCACCAAGCTTACAGAGCCTGTAACAAGGAAGATAACGAGATCCTGCAGAAGTTCTAAACATATTTCTGAAATTTTATGAAAGTTTGTATAAAGCAGGGAAATGTGGAAATGAAGAAAAGGTACAAATAGAAATGTTTATGGAAGAATCAAATATGCCAAGGTTAGAGGTAGATGAGGTTCAGTTACTAACAGGATAGATAGAATAGACATCAGATAAAAATGGATATGTATAAACAATCTACAGGAAAGTCCCCAAGAATAGATGGTATTCCTATGTAACATTGAAAGCTAGGAGGCAAAAAACTGATAAAGATCTGAAAGGTTTTGTTTAACAGTATTTTAAGAGGAGGAGAAGTACCAGCATCCTGAAAGAAGGCGGTTGTAACAGTAATACCTAAAGAGGGTAAAGATCCATCAAATCCAGCTTCATACAGGCCCATTTCAAAACTAAACCATGACTATAAAGTGGTTGTCTATAATGTATATAAGAATGGCAAAAGTGATATAAAAACTGATAGATATGGATTGTTGTGGTTTTGTGGAGTGGAGGCAAACATTTGATAATAATAACAGAACACTGATAGTCTAGAGGAAAGCAGAATGTAAGAAAATACTACTGTTATTAGTGGGTCTTGATGCAGAGAAAGCATTTGACAGAGTAGATTTGGGACTTCATGAGCAGGGCAATTGAAACATTTGCTTTCCCTGATACAGGTATAAGGTTGACTAGAAGTACATAAGAGGGATCAGAGGTGAAAATTAAAGTTGGTAGGGTCCTCTCTGATAACTTCTGCTTGAGTAGAGGAACCAGGCAGGGTTGCCCATTTTTCCCTTTATTGTTTTCATTATATTTAGAACAATTGGCAAAGGAAATAAGGGACTCGGAAATTAATTCAATGATATAATTGGTATGGTAGTCAGGAAAAGCTGGCTATGTTTGCAGATGATATTATTTTATACATGACAAAACCAGAAAGGGATATTACAGGGTTGTGGAACATTTTAAGACAGTCTCAGATCTTCTCGGGATACAAAATTAATGAAGCTAAAACAAAGGCAATAGCAGTAATTTATGCACCCACACACGAGTTGGTCCAACAATATCCATATTTATGGGGACATGATAAAATGAAGTATTTAGGAGAATGGATTAGAAAGTACTATGTTGTGGCAGCTAAGGATATGTGGGAAGAGACTAAACAGAAGATAATACAAAAACAGAGAAACTAGACGCTTTGGTGTATGGATTTGAATACTAGGATTCAAGCTGTTAAAATGTTTTTAGTCCCTTTAGTTTTATACACAGGTCAGGCATATTTTTATCAACCAGAGGAGAAGCCCTGGATAGCAATTAAAACAAGCTGAAGGATTGTATCTGGAAGGGAAGACAGCAAGGGTCAAGCGTGATAAGATGATTCTTCCAATAGAACAAGGTGGACTAGGATTTCTCAATTTGAAGGGGTATTTCAGAGCAACACAGTTAAGGCTTTTTTTATACATGGCACAAGCAGAAAACTATAATTCAAAGTGGAAAGGAATGATGATGATACGGGGGGGGTGCTCAAGAAATAACAAAAGATTGGGATTTTGGATGCAGACTCTTAAGGAGAACAACAACAATCATACAGAGTATTATATTCATAAAATACAAGAGCATTCTAAGAAGTAAACCAGCACATGAATAGAGAAAAGAGATTCTGCCAATAGGGATGACTGTGGTTATGGATATAGATAATAGGCAACAGGGGGGTTGAATTTATTGGAGAAAACTGGCAAAGGAACCAAGGTATTGGGAGCAAATAACTAGAAAGGGAAAGGTAATAGAATGAGAGGAGGCCAAGAATTTATTTGGACTGCAGTTTAGAGATTGCCTTTCCTATCAAGGATTGTTAGTAGAGGATAGTCAAAGCCAAAGAAATAGGGGGCCCTAAAAGAAAGACCAGAAATGGTAGAGTTTTTAATAAAATCTAGAACAGACACTGCCTTTAAAAAAGGAATAATTAGTTGAGCATATAAAAGATTGCATGATAATTATAAAAATCAATCAGAGGAGCTTAGAAGGGATTGGGAAGAGAAATTGGATAAGCAATTCACAAACGGACAATGGGGGGATATATGTATACCTCCAAAATATCCAACAAAGTCTAAAAGATTTAGGATCTCACGCAATGCGAAACAGATTACCAGTATATTAGAGACACATTGGCAAGTTTTGATGGTTGACCCTAGTAATAGATCTATAGTAGGTGAGAGACCTCATAATGCTTTGCTACCCCAGGATAAATTGAGGTACACGTGACATTGGAGCACCATGTGGTCCATTCCCATGCAGTAGATGCAGGTACTCTGAATATATAGACTCCAGCAATAGCTTCATACACCCAGATACAGGTAAGCAATGGAGCTTCAAGATAAAAGCTGACTGTAACACATGCCACATAGTCTATTTAGTGCATTGTGTTGCATGTTCATCCTTTTACGTAGGTAAAACTGATATATTGCGAGATCGTGTTAGAGAACACTTATACAGCATTAGCACACATTCTGATAACAGTGCCTTAGCTAAACATGTGAGTGCCCATGATAACTCCCACAAGTTTAGGTTTTTGGTAATAGAGACTGTTAGACTAAGTGTACGGGGGTGAGGTGACATCAGGAATTTGACAGTGACATCCAAGATGAGATGGATCCTTAGATTAGGAGCATTCAGGGGTCGGGGATTAAATGATCGTGCATCTATTAAACCCGCCCTTAAGGCTAGGGTTTTTTTTTTAACAGATCAGTATATATGTTTTATATATACATTTTATGATTAGTTTTAATGTTTTTTATATTTTTTATTTATTCATAGTATTTCTATCGTATGTCTTTGTGTGAATAGTGATGGAGAATAGGCTGCTGATGGACATAGGTTTTATACTTTGCACCTTTAATATAATGTTTGCATAGTTAATTTATGAGTATTTTCATTGGTTAACTAATATATTTAAACACTCCACCTTGATTTTTTGATGTCTGAAGAAGCAGTATTTGTCTGACTGCAAAAGCGCTCACATCTTAATAAATGGTTTTTGGATTTGGATTTCAACTGTGTGTTTCAGCTGGATTTATTACCATCATCCTAGTTAAGTTACTTACTACTGCAAGGCAAGATGCTATGGGTGAGGGTCTTTCTAGTTAGGCTTCCCAAACAGAATACTCAATACTCTGATATTTCTCTTTGTAATATTTAAAATGTAATTTTCAAGCGAGCTAGCAGAATGACCTCATCTGGTTGCCTGACTCTTGGTTCTCACAGTATTTCCCTTTGAAGCTGAGACAGCAAGTTAGCACAGACTGCCACAATGCACATCTAGATGTTTACCCCAGTTCCTGGGGCTGCCCCTCTTTTCACTGAGCTAATGGACAAAGGCTCTTCCCCAGACCCAGCATCTTTGGTTCTGTTCAGCACTGTGTGGTGCCTTTTAATGATTTAATAGCTCATTTACATTTCCCTTATTTTTCTTAGTTAACCTCTGCTATGCCAGTATCTTCTATTAAAACATATACATTTAATTCAGCTACAATAATACATATACATTTCTCTTCATTTTAGCAGGGTGCACTGTTGATACATTTCAACATACGCAAAGCTCACAAATACATTTTCATTACAAGCATCTGTACAAAATCAGTTTGATATACAAATGACATACAGTTCTAATACATTTGTAACAGAAGCATCTTGTATAAATCAGTTTGCTATTCAAATGACATATCATTCTTTATAAAACTCTAGCTGGCTGTGCTGACACTTGCCCATATCATCACAATTACAACCCTCCAATTTGGAGGGTTGCAGGATGCATAGTTAAATGACTTAATTAACCAGAGTGAACCAGAAACTGAGAAGGCAGTGTTATGGGAGGAATAATGGATAGGATACAGAAAGAAGAAGAAAAAGAAGTGGAACATTTCAGAAAAGAAGTGAAGTTTTCATCTGCACAAACCATAAGAAAGGAGAGAAAGGGAATAAAATAAAACAGAGGTGAAAAAGAGGTGTCCTGTAATAATAAACAGTAAGGAGGAGAAGGAACTTGATAGGTATGGAATCTGTCATAACATTATTGCATCCTTGGGCATCACTGCCAGAGATGTACAAGCCCTTATTCATATTAACAAAGACTCTTTTTGTAACTTTTTATTTTTTGATGCAGGACAGTATATGGAAATCTTTTTTAGAGCAATATGAAGTAAAGGAAACATGTAGTCCTTGGAATTTATATGTTCAAGCATTTAACAAAGAGACAAAAAGAAAATGTATGTGGAATTGTGAAACAAGGTAGAAAAAAGAAGTATTGAAATGTTATTTAAAGATTGTAAGGATGTAATGGATATTACTAAAATATATGAGAACAAAGGCTTATGGACGGGGGTTGGAATGTGCTGTTATTTTGCAAATGAAAATGTAATACATGTTCCAAGAATGATTAATGTGGAGGGGAATAGAGGGTTTGTGAAATACTGGGGGACAACTGAACACATGCTTCTTTTTGTGATAAAATGATCATTTAATTAGTAATTGTGATAAGAGAAAGTGTTATATCTGTTGTAAAGCAGGTCATGAAGCAAAAAAAATGTGAATTGAAATGTATAAAATGTGAACAAACAGGGCATTCACAGATGGATTATGGTGAAAATTTGGAAGAGAAAAGGGGGGTTAAGGATGAACATGTAGAAGAGGTTGTTTAAGAATATAATAGAGAAATAAAACAAGAGGAAAACCAGGAATAAAATATAGTGGCAGATAAAAAGGGATTAGGAAAAGATGATAGATACAAAAAGGGAGAAAAAGAGGCGGAGGAAGAAACAGTCAGTCCAAGTTAAGAGGGAGACATGAACTGGGTAATGATTAAAGGAAGAAAGAATTGTTTTGGAAAAAAAGAGTGAAAGAAAATGCAAATTTAAGGATATAGATTTGAGAGAAAATAAAAGAGGAAAGGATGAGAAAGGTAAAAATCTTAGCTTTAAATATGAATAGTGCAAAGAATATTAAAAGAAAGTTAAGTGCATTAGAATGGTATAGAACACTTGATATGGATAGTAAAGACACAAGAATTTTGACGGAAGGAGAGAGATTGCAAGTGAATGAAATGTGGGAGGGAGAATTTATTTGGAGTATAGGAGAAGAAACTTTTTTCAGATATTGGAATTTCAACTAAAAAATAGAAATTTTGGATTGTACTTTAATAATAGGTAGAGTGGCAGTATGGGGTGTTATATAGAAAAAAAAGTACATGGAAATATTGCAGCATATCTTACACAAAAAAGGGTTGATGTTTTAAAAGATCCTTGATTATTTGAGTGTTAATATTCAAATGATATTGGTGGGGGATTTTAATTGTGACTTAAGAAAAAGGAGAAAAGAAGGGGCTAATGTTAAAATTGCAGAGATTTTAAAAAGTGGAAATTGTATTTGTAGGATAACATACAGTGAACATATAAAAGGGGTCATTTAAGAACAAAAATTTATTATTTTATGATTTCATAAAGTTGAAGACTTTATATAAACGAGCAAAAGTAACAGGTTTTTCAGGCAGTGTGGCAATTTGGATGGAGATCCAAGTAAAAGAAGGCTATATAAAAATAGTTAAAGGTATTAAAAGAATAAATTAAGCCAACTTAAATGAGGAAGGTAGAGAGAGGATTATACAATTATGGAAGGGTCATATAGACATGAGGGTGTTTTATAAGAACTGGACAGGTTAATGGTTACATTTTAAAGAAAATATAAACGTTTTTAGAATGGCAAAGGTAAAAAAAAAACAGAAGAGAAATGAAAGTATAAAAACATCCCCTATGAAGCATTTAGAGAAATAATAAGAGATAGAAAGGGGTTTTTGAAAGAGGAAAAAATTATATATGAAATGAATCGAGACAAAATTTAAAAAAAAGGTTGTTTAAACAAAAGGCATTTCTTACAAGGAAAGAAAAGGGAGGTGGCACCATACTTAGTTATAAAAGAAAATAGAACAGTAATAGGAGAAATAAGAAATAAAAAATGAGATATTGTTAAAACAAAAAAAGAAATAGTGGATGCAATAAAAGAATATATATGTAAGACATTTTCAAATTACAGAACAGAAAAAGGACATAAGTGGAGAGTGAAAAAGTTAACTAAAGAAGATAATGGGAGGATAGAGAAGAATATAACAGTGGAAGAAATGGAAAATGTATTAAAGATAGTGAATATGGAATCAGCCGCAAGTCTGGATGAGATTGAATATTTGATGTATAAAGACATGCTAGATTGGCAGAAATATTTTGTAGAGGTGCTAAATGAATGGTTAGAGAAAGGGGTGGAAGATAAAGAATGAGGTATTGGACCTATGAAATTTAAATGAAAAAAAGGAGAAAAAGAATATATAAAATACTGGAGACTGATAGTGATTAATAATGTGGAGTATAAGATATTTATGAAAATACTAGAGAAGAGATTGGAAAGTAAAGTAAGTAAATTATTGAATGAAACAGTATTTGGAAAAAAGGAAGAGAGTCAAGAACTTTTGATGATAATAAGGGAAATGTAGATAATATAAATAGCAATTTAGAGCTTAGACTTTTGACGTGACTAAAGGAGGTGAATAAAGGACTGATCCTAGTAATAATGAAATAAAAGTATAAAGAAATTTGGAAAAAAATTGAATAACTTAGGAGGAAATGGCTAGTTGAGTAAAGAAATAAAAGATTATCAAGACAAAATTATGTTAAGGAAGATAAATATATGTAATATAGAACAAAGTAGAAGAGAATGGTATGTGAATCTAATAAATAAATATTGTGTATCTCAGTGGAAACATCCAGGGAAAGGAAAAATAAAAGCTATAAAGGCAAGGATAGAAAGATGTAAAAAATATTTTGAATGTACAGATTTTCTGTGGAGATTAACAATAAAGAAATTAACATAAAAGCAAATGTGCCATACAAAAAGTAGAAGAAAGAATTTACAGTCATTGTGGTGAAGTAGAAACCACAGGACATGTTTTTTTAAACTGTGAAAGGGTAAAGAAATGATGGCAAAAATATGTGAAAATAAAACTGTAAAAGGTTTGAGGGGAATAAAAGATATAAATATGGATGTGACTTAGTATGGTTATTATGACAAAAGGGAAACAAATGTCAAGAATACAAATAAAAAAATGTTTTGTATAATACAGATTATTTGGAATGAATGGGTGAATGAGGTAAATGTTAATGAAAAATGGATATTGTCAGAAATACTGAAAAAATATGATTTTGGATGTAGAGAAAAGAGTGAGGGGAATTAGGAATGTGAATAAAAATGAATGTATATAAAATGAAAATTCAATGAGATTATGACTGTAAAAATACAAATAATTGTAAATAATTTGTATATGATATAAATGTGTTATGGCTTCTCTTTTCACTAGGTACAGTGTGATCATTTACATCCACACCAGTTACCACCAATTCAGTGAGGTGGCACCTTGGTTTATCATCTCATTGGAAGGTTGACCATAATTCAGTGAGGTGGCACCTTGGTTTATCATCTCATTGGAAGGTTGACATACTCAGTAGGGCAGCACCCCCTTATGCTGCACTGCAGTGTCAGCAATCCATTTACTTGGCGTTGGAATAGAACCCACAACCTTCTGCACCAGAGACAAGTGTGCTTCCTGTTGCACCACTCCTAACTAGATAGAAACCCACTGAGCCAGAGGCTTTTTGTTTAGAAGAGACTCAGTGATCGGTAATTTCAGCATGAAAGTACAAGGGTATATGGTGTGCAAACACATTTAAAAGAAAAAGGAGTTTAAAAAAAAACTAAGACAAGTACCTAAGCATACTCAAATGAGTAGCATACATCATATAAAAGTAAGTTTTATGTTAATTAAAAGAAGTCTGAGCAAAAGCTGCCTTTAAAACACAGACTGTAGGTACATCCATTGTGCTTATTCACATTGTTCATCTCCTCTGGTTGCCCTATTTATAAAGACATCAGGTCCACGAAAAACTTAATAAATTAAGTTTGACAGTTTTGAATGAGTCAGCGAGTGAAGGTTATGGTCAGTGATTAAAGAAATGGATTGTGTGGTAGGACTAGAATACTTTGGAGATGAAGTTGTCCATGAGTTGGAGTGTGTCTGCAGTGATGTGTCACTTTCCACAAGCACAGGACAGAAAAGTCTTGCAACTAAACCTAGATGAACTGGTAATTCTGTCTGGCTTGTTTGATGTATATGTGAAGTGGCTGACAGTGGCTGTCACTGAGGAGGTATAGTTTCTGCATGACCATGTGGAAGCCATTGAAGCAGGTGTACAGCATCAGTCAAAGCCACTATTAGCCAGTTGATATGGTGTAATGCAATGGGAGTAGATGGGACAGTGTCTAAGTATAATGGAATGCAGCGAAAGACTATGGAATTTTAAGGTCCTATTTTGGAATGCAAGGAAAAGTTAAAATAAGATTGGAGAGTTGACACATTTTGCGTAAGAGTCCCTGGGAATAGCACGGGTGAAACATTTGCTTCTGCCAGAGTCTGAAGATGGGTAAGGCCAATTTTCATTGTGTTTTGACTTGCTATGAAAAGGAGTACATACTGTAAAAGTTTTGTCATCCAGGGAGAAAGTTGTCTGTGGTGGGAAGGCCTGTCTTTGTGGAACATGAGTAAGTGACATGAAAACTTCATTTGCATTTTGTGGATGCAATATGAGAATGCAAATGGAGGAAGCTGAAATTTAGACTTTCATTCATGGACATTTTGACAGTGTTTTATAATGGCAAAGTACTGAGTTTTGAGTGTGTGAAGTTAGTGGAATATAGGAGTGTCACCTATGGAAATAACTCCAGTCACAGCTGGAACAAAATAATAGAGAGACTACTATATTAAGAGAAGTAGACACTTCGGGAAAACAAGTTGAATGGCAGACATCAGAGTCATCTGAGAAGAGATGTTTATGTATGTGTGGTGTGTTACCCCAGGCAAAAGAGGATGGCTGCATACATGATGCTGTGAATGGAGGCATGTTGGAATATACTATGTTCAAAAAGCTTTAGCCAATGCATATGTGTGAGGGTAAACAATGTTCTGAACATGTAATAAATATCTGTCTTTATATTTCTTGTTGCCACAAATGTCCCCTACATTTAAAGGGCAAGGATTGCATGCCTACTTACGGCACATAAGTCACTCTTTCTTTAATAAGAATGCTCACTTGTGCCTTGTTTGCATTTATTATTGGTTACCAGTACGCATATACCAAAACTTGATTGTGTGTAAAAATTAATATTGCTTGTAAATTTAACAATGTAGAATATTAAACATATGAACAAACAAAAGTGCTACAAAATAAATGTAGATAGAAAGAGGTTTATGCAGACTATATCTAGCTATTTAGATAGTGGACGGATGTCTGCATTTATATAAAGCAAATTTAATATTTGATCCTGTAGTTACCTGTGTGTACTTGATCTCCATGCATACCTGTTCCCAAATTGAAGCCTTTAGGTGCCTAGTTTATATTTAATATTGATTAACAATGTGCAAATGCTGATCAGACACTTCTCCACCTACCCACTAAAAAAAGAAGAATTTAAGGAATGGGTGGTGGAAATTATCTGGGAGTTATTAGGGAATATATAAACTAGTTCAGAAGTTATAGCTAGGGAGTGGGATAAAATGAAAGTGGAGTTTCAAAATAAGCTAGAAATAAAAGAAAAAGAGGTCTTGTTAAAAAGTAGTAAAAATTAGTTAGAGGGTGTGATAAAGCTTAAAGTATTACAAAATAAGAGGAATCGCACAGAGCAAGAGGAGGTGCAATTGCAGAGTGCTAATGAGAAAATAAGGGAGTACCATAATAATATGCATGAGTTTAGGAAGATTGCTGTTAAGCAACTGTTTTTTTGATAATTCCAGGGCACAGAAACTTGTGGCACAGGGACTTGGGCAACAGAAGGTAGAAGGGGTTATTCCTAAACCTAAGGAGTCTATGACAAGAAAAATAACCAGAGGTCCTGTAGAGGTGTTAGAGATATTTCAGAATAATTTTATGCAAATTTGTGTGAAGCAGAGAAGTTGTAAAGTCAAGAAAAAGCACAAATGGAAATATTTATGGAAGTCTTAAATATGCCAACGGTAGAGGTGGATGTGGTTCAACAACTAACAATTAAAATATGCGGAGATGAGATGAAAATGGTGATGTAGAACCAGTGTATAGGAAAGTCACCAGTGATACAGATGGTATTCCAGTGGAAGTTTAGAAGTTAGGAGCGAAAAAAATTATAAGGATCAATAAGTTTTTGTTTAACAGTATTTTAAAAGGTTGGGAGTCACAAACATCCTGGAAAAAGTTGTGTTGGCTACAATAACTAAAGATGGTAAAAAACAATCTGATCCAACTTCAAATAGGCCCATTTCAGTTCTAAACCCTGATTATACAGTGTTTGTCTGTAATGGCTAAAGGAGTGGCAAAGGTGATGCCAAAACTGATGCAGATGTTTTGTGGAGGGAGGGCAGACATTTGGCCACATTTACAAGAATAATGATGCTCCACAGGAAAGCAGAATATAAGAAAATATTGATATTATTTGTGAGTCTTGATGCAGAGAAAGTATTTGCCAGAGTAAGCGTGGATTTTATGAGAAGGGCAATGGAAGAATTTGCATTTCCTGATACAATAATAAGGTTAATCAGAAGGACTTATAAGGGATTGTAGGCAAAATATAAGTGGGAAGGTTACTTTCTGATACGTTATATCTGAACAGTGGAACCAGACAGGGGTGTCCTTTTTCCCCTTTGCTATTTGCTTTATATTTAGAACCACTGGCAAAGAAAATAAGGGACTGAAAAATTCAAAGATATAATTGGTATGGTGTTTAAGAAAAGTTGGCCTTATTAGTAGATGATCTTATTTTGTACCTGATGGAACCAGAAGTGGTCATCTCAGTGTAGTGGATTACTCTTAAATAGTGCCAGGTTTTTCCAGAATATAAAATTAATGAAGATAAAACAAAGGCCATAGCTATAAACTACGTACCCAGACATGAGTTGGTCCAGCAATACCCATAATTATAGGGACACAAAAAATGAAGTATTTAGGACTATGGATTAAAAAGAATTTGGTTCTGGCAGCTAAGGATATATGAGAAGAGACTAAAAGGAGATGATACAGAAACTGAGAAAATGGAAACTCTTGCCTATGGAGAGCAAGATACAAGCAGTAATTTTTTTTTAAGTACCTTTAGTTTTATACGCAGGTCATACATATTTTTATCAAACCCAGGAGAAGTTGTGGACAGTAATAATGAATTGAGTATTTTATTGATGAGGGGAAGAGGTCAAGATTCAAGTGGGACAAGTTGATCCTGTCAACAGAACAAGTAGGTTCAGGATTACCTGATTTGAAGGGATATTTTATAGCTACACAATTAAGGCTGTTATATATATAACACAGGCAGAAAGCTAGAATTCATAGTGAAAAGAGATTATGATGAAGCAGTGGAGTAATTCAAGAAATAAGGAAATAATTGGATTTTAGGCATAGATCCTTAAGGAGAAAAACAAGAGTCATACAGAATATTATATTCATAAAGTAGCTGAAAGTATACTAAGAATTAAGCCAGTGTAGGAATGGAGAAGTGAGATTCTGCTGATAGAGATGATTGCAATTAGAGCCAGAAAATAGACAAGAGGAGGCTCAAATTTACTGGAGGAAGCTGACAAAGGAACCAAGGTATTGGAAACAAATAATTAGAAAAGGAAAGGTAATAGAATGGGAAGAGGCCAAGAAGACATTTGGATTGCAAGCTAGTGACTGCCTTCCATAATAGGGATTGATATCAGAGTATAGACAAAGAGAAAGGGACAGGGGAATCCTAAATGAAAGACCTGCAGTAGATGAGATTTTAATTGAATCTAGAACAGAAGCTGCTGTTTAAAAAAGGGATAATATGTAAGAACATATAAAATATTTCACACAGTAACTATAGGAATCAGTCAGAAGAGGTCAGAAAAGTTTGGGAAGGGAGATTAGATATACAATTCACAAAGAAACAGTAGGAGGACATATGTATAGCTCCCAAATATGCAACAAAGTCTAGAAGATTTAGGATTTTTGCATGAAAATGTTAGATACTTTTATACCCAAAAAACAAAGTACAAGGTTCTTCCCCGAAACAAGGCAACAGCACCAGCTTCAAGAAAGGCTGTATAAGCACTTTCGTTCCTTTATTCAACCATAAAAACATATAAATATAAATACAGGTATCTGATGAAGTTCCAGTTTTATGGTTGAATAAAGGAACGAAAGCGCTTGTACAGCCTTTCTTGAAGCTGGTTTGTTTGTTTGTGTCTTTCGGCTTTTCCCGGTTAGGGGTCGCCACAGCGGAACTCCGGTCCGCTAATGATTGGCAGTAGATTTTTTTACGTGCTGGCTTGCCGGGCCTAAGGCACAACCTTCAACGAAGGAAGGCCCATTCACGCATGTTGCCACACAGAAGACGCTCTAACTGAGAATCGAACGGGCAACGTCTAACTGTGAGGCGACAACGCTACCGCAGCACCACCACCGCAGTCCTTTCTTGAAGCTGGTGTTTTTGCCTTATTTCGGAGAAGAACCTTGTACTTTGTTTTTTGGATTGGTGAATTTTTGACTTTTACTTCGATGTCCTTCAAGAATGCAACTGCAGTCATAACATATGGGTTTTCCTGCCTCAGGCAGCCCTCGGTCGGCCGAATTCCAAACTCTGGGTCCGGCATTGGCTGGTGTCGCCTCCTCTCCGACGTCACAACGGCTGGAGTATAAAGGCATTGGCCGACGCCATCTTCTTCAGTCTTTCTTGCCGCGCGGTGCCCGAAGCAGAAGCAGTTCGCAAGTGGCGGTCGGTCAGCTCCTGTGTTTTCAGTACCGAAGTCATCTAAAAGTTAAGTACCCTGTTGGGGAACATTTTTTCTTGCCTCAGCCGATGTCAGAACAAATTGAGAAAGTTAATAATTGTTTGTCTTGTGGTAAACAAATACCTCATAAGGACTTCCATTCTTACTGCCTTCCTTGCCTGGGCCCAGACCACGACATCTCAGCCTGTGCTGCCTGTGCTTGCTTTAATAAGCGCACCCTCAGGCGCCGGGCAGAATTCGCTGAAGACTTCTTCGGAGAATCTTTCGCGTATATCATGCCGTCGGATCAATCGACTACTCAATCTGCCAAAAAATGAAAGGACCGGGACCGACATCCTCGGTCCGCGTCCACCACCGATGCAACTCCTAAACCCTCCGCTAGTGCTTCGGTCCCTTCGGAAATGGTAATTCAACCGCTCCAGGCCGACGACACAGCGTTAACACGACCTTCAGTCTCGGAGATCTCTCCGGTGCCGGTTGTTGATTTTCCTCCGGAAACCGAAGTTCTGGATCTACCCGACACCATTTCTGTAGACAAGGTTACTCCTGCACATGGGGCTGCTAGGCCTCCTGTATCCATGTCCATCAAGGCCTTTGCACGTGCTAAGGCCGCCAGCCAGGCCAAGGCCCATCCTAAACCTGCTGCTCAGGCCCCTTCTTCTGATAAACAGATCATGTCTCTTGCTGCAGATCTTATTTCTCTTATCAGGGGGTCTCAACCTCACCCAGACAGAGGTTCCCAGCCACCTGCAGAGAAAAGGCCCAGAACTGAGCAGGCTGACAACCTCTCTTCAGATGAAGCCTCTGGGGATTCTGAGCATTCTGATACCCAAGAAGAATCCTTCCAGGCCTACGAGGACTCTGATGCTGAGGAATCAATTCCCTCTGCCTCCCCTCCAGAGGATTTCTCGTTTGGTGAAGTCCTGCACTCTATGAGGGAACATTTTAAATGGCAGGGTCAGGAATTCTCTGATTCCAGGAAATGGCTGCGTACCTTCCTCAAGCTTCCCCAGCACAGACCTTTAGCTATTCCTCCAGTTATGGATGTTTTGGATGATGTTTTCTCTGACTCCAGTGCTAACCCTGATTCTCTCCCCACTGCTCCTGTCAAGCCAGACAGATATTATAGGGTCCCTGACACTCACAAGCATCTCTTTAAGGCCCACTCTGTGGATCTAGAAACTATTTCACAGGGCCCCAAGGGAGTGGCTACTTCCACTGCCAAAAATCCACTGCCAGCGGACAGGGAAGCTAGGTCCCTGGAGAGATGGGGTAAAAAAGTTTATACCTCAACCACCCTAGCCATGAGGTCACTTAACTGCCTTTTTCACATGTTTCAGTACCAGGATTTTTTACTGGATGATTTACAGAAAAAATTAGCCTCTCCTGAGCCTATTGATAGAAAGGCATTGCAGGAACATATACATAACACTCAGCAGGTTAACAACCATTTTCTTCAATGTGGTTATGATGCATTGGAAGCTTCATGTAGGGCAGCTATGACTGGGGCTGTGATACGTAGACATGCTTGGTTAAAAGATCAGTCTTTGCCTGACCATGTTAAAGTAAAGTTACTTGATGCACCTCTGGAAAAACAGAAGCTTATTGGTGCTAATGCACAAGATGTGTTGAAATCCATTGAGGAAAAGCTAAGTCAGTACAGACAGTCAAGGATTTCCTTCAGGTTCAGCCACCCAGATTCAGCAGAAACTGGCCTTCAAAGAATTGGTCCTTCCCAGGCTCTGACAAGTTTCAAAGGGGAAAAAGCAGGCGTGCCCGAGGTAGAGGGCAATACCGAGAATCCTACAGGGGCCGCCAATGGCAACCTACAAATCAAAGAAGTGGCGCAGACAGCCCAGCTGCACCACAAGGACAATCACAATGACTTGACTTTCATACCGCCTACAAAGGCTCAAAGAGAAGCACCTTTGGGTGGAAAATTATCCTTATTCTCAAAAAACTGGCATATCTTAACCAAGGACAACTGGATTCTGGATTTAATAGACAAGGGTTACAGATTCCACTTCCATACTTTACCAAGGCATGCCAAACCTGCCACATCATCAAAGGGCAGAGGCACTCACTCAAGTTTCAAAGCTGTTAAGTATAAAAGCAATAGAAAGTGTTCCTCCTCAGGAACAAGGCCAGGGATTTTATTCAAGACTGTTCCTTGTTCCAAGAAAAGAAAACAAATGGAGACCTATACTGGACTTGTCAACTCTAAATACTTTTCTTATTGTGCCAAAGTTCAAAATGCTGACGCTGCAGCAACTCCTTCCCATGCTAGGCAAGGGGTCTTGGCTGGTCACTCTGGACCTCAAGGAGGCATGTCCCAATCAGACAAAGCTGCAAAAGATACCTCAAATTTCTTGAAGGAACAGAGCATTATCAATTCTCAGCATTGCCGTTTGGCTTATCTACTGCGCCCAGAGTGTTCACGAAATGCCTGGCATCAGTAGTGGCACACTGCAGACTCCAGGGGATTCAAATATACCCCTACCTGGACGACTGCCTCATACAAGCAGACAACAAACAAACCTTAAAAGCAAACTTGGACTATGTCATTCAACTACTGCAGGCCTTGGGATACACAGTCAACATTCAGAAGTCAAGACTACTGCCATCCCAACAGATTATTTTCCTAGGAGCCAAACTGGACACAGAAACTCAAATGGCCTACCTCACAGAGGAAAAACAACAGCAGTTACCAGAGTACTTCAAAGGCCTAGCAAAACTCTCCCAGCTGACTGCAAGGAAAATCCTGCAGGCCCTGGGGTTCATGGCATCTTGCATTCTTCTAATACCTTTGGCAAGACTTCATATGAGAAAGCTGCAATGGTATTTAAAAAGCTTATGGTCCCAACACAGCCAAAGCCTAGAGGACGTAATCCCACTTATTCCATGTCTGCAAAAGGAATTTTTGTGGTGGGCTCAAGCAAGTCAGTTAAACAAAGGCATGTCGTTCAACAGACCTCAAGCAGATCAAATGATTACAACAGACGCCTCAGATCATGGATGGGGGCGCACATGGAGGGCAGATGCATTCAAGGTCTATGGACACCAAAGGAAAGACATCTGCACATAAACCAAAAAGAGATGTTGGCAGTGATACATGCAATCGAGACTTTCGAAAAAAAACACTACAACAAGGACATTTGCTAATAAGGACAGGCAACACCACTGTCATGTGGTACATAAACAAGCAGGGAGGCACTCATTCTTACCCCCTCTGCAGACTAACAATGCTTCTCTGGGAAGAATCCCTGAGTCTGAAGATACATTTGCAATCCCAGTTTGTGCCAGGCAAGGACAATGTACTGGCGGACAACCTGAGCAGAAATTTCTTGGATCCACACGAATGGATGCTGCATCCTCACATTTTCTCACAACTAACAAAGACATGGGGAAGACCGGACGTAGATCTCTTTGCTTCCCACTTAAATCATCACCTGGAAAAGTTCTGCACAAGGACCCACCATCCTCTAGCCTGGAAAACGGATGCTCTCTCCTTCAGCTGGAATTCCCTGAAAATGTATGCATTCCCTCCTCTACCTCTGTTGACCAAGGTGATACTGAAGATCAAAGCAGAGCAACCAACAGGCATTTTGATACTCCAGACTGGCCAAGGCAACACTGGTACCCACTGCTGTTGAGCATAACTCGGACCAGACCGTGGCCTCTGACCCTATGGCCCCTGCTTCTAACACAACACAATTACAGGACTGTCCATCAAAACCTGAAAACATTGCATCTGACAGCCTGGAGGTTACCATGACTCCCCTAGCTAACTCTCTTTCCAAAACGGTTCAAGAGATCTTACTGGAAGCACACAGACCTTCCACCAGAAAAACCTATTCAACCAAGTGGAAGAGATTCAGCATCTGGAATGCCAACAGGGGTCAGGACACATCAGTACTGAGTATACCTCAGATATTAGAATACTTGGCAGAAATGTTTCATACTGGACTCTCATACTCTTCTATAAAGATTCACGCCTCAGCAATCTCAGCAAAATACAATTGTGACCCACCACTGTTTTCACATCCTTTGCTAAGACAGTTCCTAAGAGGGATAAAGAATATCAAACCTCCCAGAAAACAGCCAGTACCTGCATGGGACCTCAATTTCGTTTTGGAAAAATTAACTCTTCCTCCTTTTGAGCCAGCAGCAACTTCAGAAATGCAATTTCTGTCATGGAAAACGGTCTTTCTATTGGCAGTCACATCTGCAAGAAGAGTCTCGGAGATACAGGCACTCATGGCAGTGCCTCCCTTCCTCATTTTTCATCAGGACAGAGTTTCTCTAAGAACCAATCCTTCATTCATGCCAAAAGTTATTTCCAGGGTGTCTCTAAATCAAGCTATTCACCTGCCTACTTTCTTCCCCAATCCTCAAAATAGGGGGGAAAAACTGCTGCATACTTTGGACATACACAGGCAACTACGCTACTACTTGGACAGAACTAAGGCCACCAGGAAGTCTGACCAACTGTTTGTAGCCTATGCTGCTGGAGTACAAGGAAAAGCAATCTCCAAACAAACAATCTCAAAATGGATTGGACACTGCATCAGATTCTGCTACTCTTTCCATGGAAAAGGTGTGCCAGCCAATATTAGGCCACATTCCACCAGAGCTATAGCCACATCCACAGTTTTCTTAAGAGGAGTGGCAACAAAGAACATTTTAGAGGCTGCTACATGGAGCTCCGTGCATACATTTACCAAGCACTACAACCTGCCCTTATACTCCAGATCCCGAGCAGGCTTTGCTTCGGCAGTCCTGCAGGGCATTTTAGCTACACCATCCCTCTCTTAGTTCCATCCACCCCCAGCTTGGCTATGGTATTCAACCCATATGTTATGACTGCAGTTGCATTCTTGAAGGACATAGTACAGTTTCGTACCTACCATAAATGTAGATGTCCGATAGATATGCAACTGCAGTCGGATTTTCCCACCCTCCTACCCCTCTGCAACTTTCTTTATGGGTCCCTACCCCTATTCCTCTTAGCTGGGGGTATCTCCTTTGGTGTATCTGTTTATTACTGTTGCGCATGTCTGGAATTGTTTATCCATTCACCAAATTTAGCCTTCCTAGGAGGGCACCTGGCATCTGGGGCAAGAAACACTGAAGAAGATGGCGTCGGCCGATGCCTTTATACTCCAGCCGTTGTGACGTCGGAGAGGAGGCGACACCAGCCGACGCCGGACCCAGACTTTGGAATTCAGCCGACCGAGGGCTGCCTGAGGCAGGACAACCCATATGTTATGACTGCAGTTGCATATCTATCGGACATCTACATTTATGGTAGGTACAAAACTGTACTTTTATTATACCCCAAGCAGACTCTAAAGAATTTTTCTTCCGGTAGATGGCAAATGCTGGATTCATGATGGGGAAGAAAGAGGTAACTAGGAACATATGTTTTGGGAGTGTAGTGAGTTGGAAGATTAAAAATTCCATGTAGAGTGCTCTGTCAGGAATACTGGGTGAGCAAATGAGCGTAACTAAGGAAATTATTTTTTGAGCTAGGATACAGGATCTGAATAGCCTAGAAATAGTACGACCTTGGTAAGTTTAATTCTGTTGACTGCCAAAAAAGCAATTACTAGAAAATGGAAATCAAAATCTAAACCAACTTTACTTTAACTAGTGAATATTGTAACAGAGATTAAAGAACAGGAGGTATGATCTTTAAAAAAATGTAGGAGTAAATTACATAGCAAAAATGGAATTTGTTGGAACAATAAATGCAGAAAAAATGTTTTGGAGGAGGAATGCAGTTTAAGAGAAGGCAGGGACTGAATAATTTATGCAATGTTGCCTTGATTATAGGATATATAACAGTGTATGTGATGTGTAATGTTTGTAAGTGTGAACTTGTTAATATGGTTTGATTGGGGTTATATAAGTTTGTTTGCCTGTGTCACAAATGATAATACAATAAAAGTGTTTAAAAAACAATGTGCAAATGGTGAAATTGAACAGTGTTTAATATTAATAATTAAGATTAATATTGCTTGTAAATTTAATCACAGTGTAATGTTAACCAAATGAGAAAGTGTTAAGGAACAAATGTAAAAAAGGGAGATGATACAAATTGTTCAACTGTAAGTATAATGCAGATGCCTGCCCTGCACTTGTATTGCATAAAGCATATTTAATGTTTGAGCTTATAGCAACCTGTTAGTAAGCGTCTATATCATATTATCGTACGATGTAAATAGCAAACGCTATTTCATCGTACTGATAATATCGAAACAAAATATCGAACAAATGGAACAGCAAATTTTTTCCCATGAAAAAATTTGCTGCTCCGTAAAAAAAAAATAAATAAACTTAAACACAAATTTAAGTGGGGGCTGTCCCACCAACATCCCCCTACTTAAATATACCAACTCCGAGATCGCACAATAGTGGAGGAAATGGCAAAGTCCCGAAGATGGCCCACCAAATTTTTTCCCTGGGAAAAAAAATTGATGTTCCGTGACTTCGCTATTTTGCCGGTATCGGATTGACTAAATTGCATTTGCTATTTAGTCCATTCAATAGCGTCATATAGACCCGATAGTTCGTGTGTTATTTCTTGGTGTTGATACATGCCTGTGTCCAAATTAAAGTAGATTTTTATAATTCAGTTTTTTACCGGTACTACTGATCAGGGTGGACAATTTTCAGGTTCATCCTGGGAAACTACAAAATAAGAAGAACATATAAATTACATTAAATTAACTTTTAATGGGTAAAATAACATAAGAAATGAAGTTAAAGACAATGAAAATTGCTACTTTGTTTTAGTAAATCATACACTATCTGCAGTTTGTACAGTTTAACTAGATGTGAGCCATATGTACAGCTTTCACTGGCAGAAGGTAGATGCCAGGCATCTAAGTGTGTTAAATTTCAGTTTCTGTGAAAGTGGAGACAATAAAGGGAAGTAGAGGGAGAGTAGTGAAGAATGGTGGAAGGGAGTAAGTCAGGATTAATAGGGCAGGAGGGGAAAGAGAGCTCATAAAGGGAAACAACCAGTCTGCAGTGGTAAATTATGCATATAACACGAGTAGGCTGAATGGCATGGTATGTGGGGGCCTTAAATTGTATTTCCTTTCTTGCAGTGTTTACAACTGGCTTCCTACATTTGTCCAAATGAAACAAATGATGTCATGTTGTCCTATCTCGCCTTTATCCTATGCTGGTTGGGTTCAGAACCGAGCATCGGTTCCAACTCTGCCTAATTCAAAAGCTCGAGAGCTTCCACTGTCTCAAGGCTATACCCTATCCCATTATGCTCAGGGAAGATTAACCAGATCTTGTTTGCCGCTCAAGCAGATCGGGTGACTTCTGACTGGCTCTTGGCTAAGTTATAGTGTTATCTTCTATTTTCTTTCCTTCCTCATTTATATTTCCTAGATATATAGAGTTAAGAGCTTTTTTGGCATTAGCAAGATGTTAGTTGCACACTTGACTGTTTTTCCCCTGCCTTTATTGTTGTTGGCCATCATCATTTTCTAATCAGGCCTACTTGTACTTATAGTCTTTAGTTCCCTATCCCTCGCTTTAAGCTTGTTTTAGTTAGAGAGCTTTTTTCCTTCCCTATAGGTAGCTCGTTTAAGTTAGAGGGCTCCTCGCGGCCTGTTTAACTTAGAGCCCCCCTCCACCTTTCTGTTTGTCTTTTCCCCTGTTATTCGTGAGGAGAGTCCGTTTAAGTTAGAGGACTTCTCCCCTGTGTCATAATTTGTTGTTTAATCTAGAGTTAATGTTTTTTAAAAAAAAAAAAGGTTTTATATTCAATAGCATTAAGCTGGTTTGTATTCGTAGACTAGCTGCTTGTGTGTTATTTAGTATTGCTTAAGTTTCCATTGTTTCTAGGTTGAAGGCTGTAGTGGGATATTACTCTGACTATAGTGTACAGGATTACTGGATTCGAGTTTATAAAACTCTCTATTTTTGAATTTACAAAGTTAACTTCTTAGAACTACATATTAGTACAGTTTCTTGTAGTTCCTTTGTCAATAGACATGTCTAAGGACCAGAAAGAACTGAAACCATCTGGTTTCAAGAAATGTAACAGATGTAACCAGAAAATGTCTCTTACTGACGGGCACACCAGTTGTGTTTATTGCCTGGGTGCCCTCCATTTGAAAGAATCTTGTGCCTTTTGTCATGCTTTTAGTAGCAGAGTGCTCTTAGAACGTAAAAATATATTAATAGTCAGATGTTTGCTGAATGTCCCTTTCTCAGAAGCTTTAGAAGGGTCTCAGAGCACTAAACCATCTGCAGGATCTCCTTCTTCAAAATCGGAGAAGTTGGGCAAGAGAACTTATACTTTGGCTGCAGATTCAGAGCCACCTAAAAAATTGTGGCAAAATCATCTGGTTCGGAACCAAAGGCTCTTGGTTGCGAAAAGTCTATCTCTTTGGCTCTATTTGCAGCTCCGGAGCCTACAGAGTTTCAATTCAGGAGCCGGTCCCCAGTTTTGGAACTGGTTACTCCAGCATTAAGATCTCCGCTCCTGCAAAGAGCGAGGTCACCATCGTTGTCCTCCCGATCCTCCAGGAGTTTATCCGATGATGACGAGGAGTCAGTGGTGAGGAGACTCCTTCAAACACCGGCGCTGGCAAAAATTCTGTCGACTCCAACCCAAAAGGAACTGGAGACAACAAAGTCTCCTTCCTTCAATTCTTTCTCCAACCCGACCTGGGGTTTTGGAGCCAGAGGACTTGGGCTCGATTGTAGTGGAACCGTTGGAACTGAGACCCAACAGGATCGTTGGTTCCAACATCTGCTGTGATTTCCTCGGTTCCATCGGAACTCGAGTCTAGGAGCCAATGTTCTCCCATCGGGTCTGGGGAGGAGAGTCGGCTCCAACAGTTGTCCAACCCGATTCTACCTCTAGGGGGCCTTGGCACGGTTAAGCTCGTCTCCTACATCTGTTTCGGAGCCAACCGCTCTGCCTCAGGGTTGGTCTTCCATCTCTTCGGAACCGAGGACCTCCTTGGAGTGGGGTGAGGGGGATTTTGAGCTGATGGAGAGAGTGCTGCCACCTCAGACTGCTCCACTCTCTGGTCCAGGTACTCTTCCCCATAAAGAGCCTTTGTCGGTCTCAGCCTCATCACTCCCCCCCAGGCACAGAGACCCTAAGCCCCAGGAAGCCCCCACGGGTGAGATTCTCTTCCAAAACCTCTCCAGGGTACCCCTCTGAGGAGGTCCCTCAGAAGAGTGTGCAAGAGGAAGCACGTAGACTCCCCAGATGAGTCTGTCACCTCAGACACCGACCTGGATGAATCAGAAGGGTCCCCATGGTCCCCCTTCGAGGATATGTCCTTTGCAGACATTCTGGAGATTCTTAAGCAGAGGGATGGCTGGAAGCCCACCAGTTCTACTGAGGACGAGTCGGTGTACCTGAAAGCTTTTGGGTCTCGCCCCTCCACCTCTTGGGTGTCTCCGCCTCTTGATCAGCTGATTAAAGTAACTTCTTGAAAGACTTGGGTCCCTCCAGATACGGTGGAACCTGTTCCAAGGAGGCCGAATAAATACATTATTGCACCTACAGACAAAGAGTTTCTAACCAAAGGCGCCCCAGTAGATGCTGTGGTGGTGACGGCGGCCACAAAAAAGGAATTGTCAAGAACTTCCTCATCTGTTCATCCACTGAATAAGGAATCTCGAGTGATGGGCAACTATGGAAAGCATACCTTCTCTTCAGTGGCATTGAAGCTTAGATCGCTGAATTACCTGACCCATTTTATGAGACTACAGAGGGATCTCCTGAAAGATCTAGGAGATACCCTTCAAGGTACTGTAGCTGCAGTGGTTTCAGATAGTTTCCTTTCAACTCTCCATCTTAAACTCTGTGGTTAACTCCTCCATGCAGCTGATTTCCTATGCAGCCGATGGAGCGAGGAGGGCAGTGGGTACAGGAATCTCGTTAAGGAGACATTCCTGAATGTGGTTATTTAACTTTGCTGAACCCTTCAAGTCTTCCTTCACTAATGCCCCCTTTGATGGCTTGTCATTGTTCGGGCCCAAAGTTAGAGAGACCTTAACCAGTTGCTAGCAAGAGGGAAAGACTGTCTGCCATGGGAGTTCATTTTTCCCTCCCCATTAGACCTTACCCTAAAGGTCAGAAGTGGGGAAAATGTGGTTCTGCAAATCCCAAAGAGTTTTTCCTGGTGCACATGGTGATTCTTCCCCCAGGGGCAGTGGGGGAAGTAACAATGGAAGACACTGACCTCGTGGCAGAGGGGGTCCACAAAATCAGGGCAACAGGGATTATTTTCTTGTAAGGCCCTTCCAGCGATAATGAGAGGAGACCTGCCTGTCGGTCTCTGGAGGCAGTTGGGGGCCGTCTGTCATACCCAAACTCCTGGTTAGAAATCACACAAGACAAATGCGTACTAACAATCATATCCAGAGATTATTACATACCCCTTTCCACTCCCCTTTTGGAGAATCAGTCTGTCCCATATATTCCACCCAATCAAAGGGATTATGCAACCTCAGAGGTACAGAAGTTGCTAAAAAAAGAGTCAACCAAAATGTCCCTGCAGACCAAATTGAATCCGGAACTTAAGCAAGGTTCTTTTTAGTCTAAAAAAGACAGGGGACTGGAGGACCATTCTGGATCTCGGCAGACTAAACAAATCCGTCAAGAAATCAAAGTTTCAGATGTTAACACTGCAGTCAGTACTCCATTTTTTGTGGAAAGACGATTGGATGTGCTCGATAGATCTCCAGGACGCGTACTTCCACATAAAAATAGATAGGCAGTCCAGAAGACATTTACGTTTTTGGCTGGGAGCCAGTCATTATCAATTTTGAGCCCTGCCCTTTAGCCTCACTGCAGCCCACAGAGTGTTCAACAAATGTATGGCAGTGGTAACAGCTCACTTGAGGCGTCTAAGATTCCATGTGTTTCCATACTTAGACTACTGGTTCCTAACCGCCACCACCAAGCATCTACCATTTCAAGCAAGGGACAAAACCATTCATCTCTGTTCCAAACTAGGCATTTACAGTAAATTTAAAAAAAATCTTCTGTGTTGCCTTCACAGCATCTTACATTCTTAGGTGCAGAATTAGACTCAAAAGAAATGTTGGCCAAACTCACCCCCAAAAGGATTCAGCCCCTACACCATCAGATCAACAATCTGTTATCCATAACAGAAGTCCACGTCAAGACCATCTTTCAGGTTCTAGGCACCATGGCAGCTACAATTATTTTGGTACCTCTAGCACATTTGCACATGAGAGTCCTTCAGTGGCTACTTTTCTCCCAGTGGTCCATGCAACACCTACCACTGTAACACAAGATCATTATCACAGAATCCTGTAAAAAGGACCTACAGTGGTGGCTTCACACAACTCTGTTGACTATGGGCCAACCATTTGTCTTTCCTCATCCTATAGCCACAGTGACCAAGGATGCCTCCCAGATACAGTGTGGGGGGGACATTATCTGGGAAAGACTGTTCAAGGCACCTGGCAGGATCACAAGAACCACTTGCATATCAATGTCCTAGAGATGAGAGTGGTGCTCTATGCATTGCAGGCATTCCAGGACTCTCTCCCGATAGGAACTATTGCAATTCAGACAGACAATATGTCAGTAGTGTGGTACATAAACAAGGAGGAACCAAATCCTATCCCCTATGTCGAGAGGTACAAAGAGTATGGCAATGGGCAGTCTCTTCTCAACGTTTTTGGACAGCAGTGCCCATCCGGGAGAAAGCCAGCGTGATAGCAGACAACCTAAGCAGAGCTATTTTGATGCCTCACGAGTGGTCCCTAAAGCAGGAAGTTGCGGAAGAGATTTTCTGCAAATGGGGCCAGACCTGCTGCGACCCTTTCGCCATGTCCATGAATGCCGAATGCAGCAGCTACTTTGCCCTGATTCCCCCTCCAGGGAAGTCACCAAGGGATGCTCTCGTACACGATTGGCCCCCGGGGCTACTTTATGCCTTCCCTCCCTTTCCCCTGATACCGAAGGTCCTTCAGAAAGCCAGCATGTTAAAAAGCACAGTGATCCTCATTGCACCATACTGGCCTCAGCAAATTTGGTTTCTCTTTCTGAGGATCCAACTCCAGGATAAACCATGGATCCTGGACCCAGTTCCAGATCTGACCCATTTGCCAGGGATGTTCCATCCATCGAGCCAGACCCTAAAACTGACAGCTTGGCTGCTCCAGTTCCACAAATAGCCAGGCTCCATGACATCTCCCCGGCAGTTAGACACGTATTGATTTCTTCACATAAGCCGTCTACCAGAAACTTATACTCCAGCAAATGGAAAAGATTTATATACTGAGCCTCCAAAAATAACATAGATCCTTTTAAGGCCCCCATCACAGCAGTGCTAGAATTTCTTGCTAAACTTTTTAATGAGGGTGCAGCAGTGGCTACAATCGTAGTTCAGTTAGCCGCTATATCCAATTTTCATATTGGGGAAATGGGACTGAGAATCATGTCCTACAGACTTTGTAAAGTCTTCCTAAAAGGAACCTTTTTGTTAAGACTTCCAGTGAAAGAACCCCCAGTTCCATGGAACCTAAATTTTGTTCTTTCTCTTTTGATTATGCCTCCCTTTGAACCTGCATCATCATGTGACATAAAGTTTTTATCATGGAAGACTGTTTTCTTAGTGGCCATTACCTCTTCCAGACTAGTATCTGAACTCCAAGCACTATGTGTACGTCCTGCATACATAATTTTCCATAAAGATAGAGTCTCCTTATGTACTAACCCTTCCTTTCTACCAAAAGTGTGCTCAGAGACCAATCTAAATCAATCTATTAAATTACCAGTCTTCTTCCCAAACTATGGCAACAAGGCAGAATATAAATTACTCCAACTGGACATACGTAGACAACTGTGTTTTCTACATGCATAGAACTAAAGATGTCAGAAAGTCGGACCAACTTTTTATGTCATTTTCGGACAGAAAGAAAATTACCAGTGTCAAAAGTAACACTTTCAAAATGGCTCACAGATTGTATTTCCTACACGTACAACTCCCCCAAAAAAACAATTACTGCCATTCTACAAGTGCAGTTGCATCTTCCGCTGCCTTCCAGGCCAGACTCCCATTAGATTCCATTTGTGCAACAGCTACATGGGTAAGATCTCATACCTTTATTACTCATTGCAAAGTAGACATGACTTCTTGGAACAAGGCCTCATTTGGGTCCACTGTTCTGAAGAGTTTCTTTTCCCTTGAGACACCCAAGAAAGATGGTGCTAGGGACGCTGTCCCAACCAGCATAAAATAAGGACAAGATAGGACAACATAACATTAAGAAGTTATGTACCCACCATAACGTTCCATGTTTGTTGTCCATCTCACCTTCATTCTTGCGTCTCACCCTCCTTCCCCCCTCCATTGCTCCTGGAGGATCGGGTGAATAATGCAATTTATAATTGGATTATTATGGAGTCTTGTCTAGACAGCTTTGTTTCTGTATATATAAAATATTAATGCTTTCACTTGCAAACAAGATCTGGATAATCTTCCCTGAGCATCATGGGATAGGGTATAGCCTTGAGCCAGTGGAAGTTCTCGAGCTTTTGAATAAGGCCGAGTTGGAAGCGATGCTTGGTTCCGAACCCAACCAGCATAGAATGAAGACGAGTTGGACAACAAACATGGAATGTTATGGTGAGTACATAACTTATTTTTCTGTTGTCTCAGTTCATGTTGAACATTGTTTGTAAAATATTTAGTGTAGCATATATGTATTATTTGTTTTTTTTCTTGTATAAGCAGTGGTCTAATTAGTATAATTACTAGTACAGATGTTTGTGAAAACTGTGATTAAAATGTGATAGTGAAAGATGGATAGTGATGAACTGAGAGGTGGATAGTAGCCTTCAGGGACAGGGCCCGGATGATGTAGTTCTAGGAAAAAAACAGTGTATTAGATTGGATACACTAGAGAATTTCGACGTACTGAAATGTAGAAATTCAGTACGTTGAGATTGAAAGTGCAGTTAACTGAAACTACACTATGCCAAATCCACAAATGTTGAATCTGCCGCTGTCATGGTGTCGCGTTCGTGACTTGTGGTGCGGTTTGTGGATTTATCTGGGGTTTCAGGTAAGTGTTGTGTGTTTGAGGATAATGAGTAGGGATTTTAGTGTGTGTGAGTGTGTGCGGTGGTGTTTGTTGTGTGTTTGTGTGTTTAGTGCGACCTCAGAGTTAAAATATATAAGTGGGGGGGCTTGCCCCCCTGCTAATAGGTAGGCTAAGTGTGTTTGTGTGTGTCATTATGTTTGTTTAGTTAGGTAAGTGTATGTGTGTGTGTCATTATGTCGTGGTTTGTGTGTGTGTGTGTGTGTGTGTGTGTGTGTGTGTGAATGGTCGCGATTGTAGTATTCATGATTGTGGGTTTTTGTGTATGTGGTTTTTCGACTATTCAGTCTCGAAATACTGAAATTCGACATTTCAGTATTTCGAGATTGTATAGTGAATCCATTAGATCATATTGCAATTCAGATACCACTATTTGAAATCATTTAATTTTAGTAGATTTGTAATTTAATGAATAGTTCAACTTACTCCACCTGGATTAGTAAGGTGTTGTAGTGAGCTATGGCATCTTGGATAAATTAGATGTGTATTTTTAAAGCGTATACCAGCTGTGCTTTTAGAGCTTATGGATCATATGTAGTGCTTGCCTAGACATAATAAGGCCTTGTGTATTTCTTTTGACTGCCAAAAAAAGCAATTACTAGAAAACAAAAATCAAAATCTAAACCAACTCTACTTCACATAGTAAGTAGTATAACAGAGATAAGAGAACAGGAAGTGGGATCTTTGGAAAGGAGTTAGAAGTAAATTACACTCGAGAACACAAGGGGGGATCCACCTTGGATCCCTGGAACTACCATCCCATCAGTCTGACGAGCCTGATCTGAAAGGGCATGGAACGCATTATCATGGAACTTATAAACAAAGACATTGGCAACCTTCAAACACTGGACCCCACCCAGTTTGGGTTCGTGAAGGGCCGATCTTGACTCCTGAACATGATTGGCTTCTTCAAATCAGTCTCCAGAGCTGTGGACGAGGGTAAGACGATCCGCACAGCCTATCTTGACCTCGATAAGGCCTTTGACACCATCCTCCACTCTGGAATCATAGATAAACTTACTAAGCTGGGCATAAATCCCTACGTCACTCGATGGGTTGCCATCTGGCTCACTGACAGAACCCAGACTGTAAAAGTAGCTGACTCCAAATCCAGCTCCAGACAAGTGACAAGTGGAGTACCTCAGGGTTCAGTCCTGGGACCGCTCTTGTTTGGCATCTACTTCTCTGAAGTACAGGCCAACACTAAGGGACTCTGGCTAACAAAAGTTCCCGGATGACTGCAAACTGGGAGCCATTGAAACATATGCTTGGTGCCAGAGCCATGTTCTCAAGCTTAATGCCAAGAAATGTATAGTTATCCCCTTTGGGAAAAAACATGTACCCATGAATTACCACATAGGTGGCAGTACACTAAACACCGAAAGTGTGATGAGAGATTTGGGGACACAGGTGGACAGTGGTCTCACCTTCGATAACCACATCGCCACAACAGTCAGGAAATCCTTCTATGTGGCACACCTCATCACTAAGGGCTTTTCATCCAGAAAAAAGGAGGTCATTGTCCCACTATACTCATTCCTCATTAAACCCATTATAGAGTACAACACCCCATTTGGTATGTACCTACAAGACATCTGCAACAGCTGGAAAGGCTGCAGAAATACCTCACTAAAAGAATCACAGGCCTAAAGCAGATGCCCTGTGCTGACCTTCTAAAAAAGACTCCAGCTATACTCTGTGGCATGTCGTCTACTCAGAGGGAGTCTCTGCTTAACATACAAGGCCATGTCAAACCCTGGGCTGTTGGACATGCTCCACTTAAAGAAATCCCAATACCTCAGAGCCACACGCTCCAGTGATCTAAACCTTGTCATCACAATGAACAAAATTTGCTGGAGGGATAGGTTCCTGACCCAGAAACTCCCCATACTCTGGAATAGACTGCCCATACATGTCAAGCAGAGCACCTCCTTGGCCCTCTTCAAAAGGAACTTTGACAATTGGATGGGAGATAGAAATTCACCCCGGGGATCATGTCAGTTGCCCTGCTACACACGGGTCCAGGGAAGTAAATATTTTGGGAAGAAATATCCGGGGAATTGTTTGGCTAGGCTTGTATAGGCCATAGGGGCAATAGCCTAGTACCAACCTATGAACATAGGAAGAAATGGAAACTGGGAATAATACATGGAGAAAAAATGTTTTGGAGGGGGAATGAGGTTTAAGAAAAGGCAGGAATTGAATAATTTATGTAATGTAATAAGTATAGGATATCCAAATATATATGTGATACATAATATTTGTAAATGAAAAGATGTTTAAAAAAGCCATTATTATTCAGTTTAACATGATATAGTTTGTTCAAGGTTGTTAAAGACCTGCCTTATCTGAAATTTCACTC